>NC_079368.1:22057355-22357355 GCF_021018895.1 Seriola aureovittata
TTCTGCATAAGCTCCAATGTTTCGCCACAGCTTGTCTCTATTTTCTCTCCACTGTTCTATTTACTGTCCCCTCAAAGTTTCTTCACTATTTCACACCATTTTGTTCAATAAGAAGTTACTGAAGAGGGAAGATAATGAGTTTACTAACAGTCTGTTAGCAAACTTGTTAGCTTAATTTATTAGCTTAGCTCAGTCGCTAATAGTTCACGCAGTTAATTCAAAAGTTAGACTTGTACCGTTGTTACTGTGTGTAAACCATTGCTCTTATATGGAACGGTTTATAGTCTGAACACAGTTAATAAGCTTTAATGGCTTTCCCCATCTTCGACTCTCAGCTTCTTGGATCCGTCATAGGTCACCACTGTCAGGACAACTTGCTATTGGTCAACTGTACATTTTTCCATTTTTCAAAGTTCCTCTGATCCTGTTGTGTCCAAGCCTTTAGAGGGAGAGAGGATGGAGCAAGTAACACAGCAGGTATCATCATGAAAAGCACAAAGCTTTTTCCCTATAATGTTTCATACTGTACATATACTTTAGCCATCTGGAGCAGTTTCTCGTCAGACCCTGCGTATAGCTGCTGCTTTGCACCACCTCCGCATATGTAAAACTGTGGTATTTTACCAAAGAGAAAGTAAATGACTTCTCTTTCTTGTAACCTTTTGAAAAGAAATGGAAACTTTACATGGTTTCAGTTATTTACTTTTCTGAGGCGTCAAAATAAGCAACCACTTCTCTTATCTGTTCGACACTTTCTTGGTATATGCTATGCTTTTTTTTCTTGTCTGTACTGACATTTAACACCATGACACCCGAAGTGGGTCTGCTTTCAGTTCCCAGGTATTTTCTTTGACACCTTTTGGCTTACAAATATGCATTCACTGTGTTTGCAAGTGGATCAGTTCTCGTTCTGTGAAAATGGACAACGTACTCTATCACACATTAGTTTGGGAAGGCTTGAGTGATTTCAAGAAATGAACTGCAACCTATTTTTGTAGATTTATGTGAACAATTGGTCTGTATTGATAGAGTTAAGCTACGTTTTTAGCAGCATCAGAAAACATGAGGGCATCGCCTCAGTTTCACATCACAAGTAGATGCTCCTGGAAGAATCAAGATGCTATTAATGGAGTCTTACAGTACATCTCATTTTACACTAAGCTTCTTTTTAAGCCTTTAGCTGACACACATCCAGAGTCTTAAAAGAGACTTAAAGTGAGATGAGTGGGTAAATGAGGGGTCAGTCTGGTGCTCTCTTTAATCACTAGTATTCAAAACTAAACAACAAAAATGAGCTGATTGACTGTGGATATTATTCCTGGTGATTTCATTGACAAGCTTTTATGTGAAGTTTGTGTTTGATTATAACATTTGGTTACATTTTTTTTTTTTCTGAATTTTTTTGCTTTTTTTCTTGTAAATTGCTGGATAATTTTCCAGGACTGAGTGATTCAAAAACAAAATTAATCTGGGGTTGAACTGGCAGATTTAAGTTTGGGACAAACCTGAAGCTGAAACTCACAAAGACTGAAAAAATGACGTAAATACTGTTTCCATCCACTTGCACAGAACTCAGGAAAGAGCATAAACACACCAGAATGATTGTTCAGTAATGACGCCCCCTCAAATCTTGCAAGAATACCAGTGCATTCTTTCTAACACGGATATATTCTGGCTTGCATTGTTTATATGCAGTGTCAAGTGTGCAAAAAGGGAAAAGAAGGGGGGAAAAGTTCAGAGTTCGGGTGAGATGCTTGATGTGGGCAATGTGAACTGTAATGCCCCCAGAGGGAATTGGAGGTGAGTGAACTTTAATAAAGATAACTTCAGATAGAGCTGTTTATTTATGGGTATGTCTCCACTGGCTGGCACACAAGTGATGTCATCGGCCGCAGATGTAAGTGACAAATATCACACATGTTCAAAACAAGAATGATGACAGCCTTTCACATATCACACAACACCAACCCAGACTGGAACAGACCCTGTCCAACGTGGTCCAATCAGTTTTTGTGTCCAAATCATATTTATAATTGTCTCAGCCGATGTATTGAGTGCATAATAAGAGGATATTATACATATGCCAAAAAGTTTGAGAGCCATATGTCTGAGCAGTACTTTATCAGCCAGGTGCTTGAGAGAGGTGGGTTGAGGATTAAAGAGATATAAGGCGAACATGTTTCCCCACCAACAGAAAGGCATTTATTCTTATAGCACATTTCATTACACTAAACTCAGTTTGCTTTACATTAAAGTGCATAGTCCAGATACAAACTATGGTATTTGTAAGCCAGAGAAAAACAGAACAGTTTTGAATGTGGACACAGTGGTGACACAGTAGTGACAGGTCTCAGGTCAGTTTGTTCCAGATAATAACACCAAAACAGACAATTCAAATTCTGTATGAGAGGCGAGTTGGAACACTCCCCTTGGTCTCTTGGTGACCTTCAACATGTGATGAGACACCACAGTGACCTCTGTATCTCTGGTTGATACAATAAGGAGTGTGGTGTTATTTTAACAGAGAGACAACGTGAAGCAGCTTGAACACTGCAAAAACTCAAAATCTTACCAAGTATATTTTTCTCATTTCTAGTCAAAATGTCTCATCACACTTAATATAAGACAAAATCACCTAAAGAGTAAGATTTAAGTGAGATAAAGGAGCTTGTTTTTAGACAGTGCATCTTGAATATCTTGTTAAGTGAAACAGTCTTGAAAACATCTTGTTTTGAGTCATATCTCAGATGAAACAAGCTTTTTTGACATGTCATAAGGTTTTTAAGCTGCTGTGTTATTTGTAAAAGATGAATCATCTTGTTTCAAGAAATAGACTTAACTTGAATTGAGACAACAAATCTGCTTTATTGAAAACTGCATGGTCAACATGCCCAACTCACAACAACTCAAAATGCACAGTACAGTGTGGCTATTTTTCTTACATTTCCATCAAACCACATCCATGTGATATGTAAAAAAGACAGAGGCAAAAGCTGGAATTAAGCTGTTTTCCTTTTATGCAGTCCTCTGGGACTTTAAATTAAAAAAAAGTTGGTTAAATGCAAAATGCTAGTTTTAATTTTTTCTGTCTTATAAGAAGTAGCTAATGTCTTGAATCTAGAACAGTATTACTTTTAGAGTTTACAATAAGGTAAATGCACTTGAGATGATGACAGGATGGTAAATTATGGCTTATTATGGCAAAAGAGTACTGCCTAATACGAGTCAGGAATGCTATGTTCAACACATTTTGTCTCAAAATGCCAGTTTCTAATCTTATTTCAAGTAGGTGGTGGACTTAAATCTAGAACAGTGTCACAATTATAGAACAAAAAATTTGTTAAATACACTTGAAACAAACAGGATGGCAAAAACTTTTGAGGGGAAAATACTATTTTTGCGCATAACAAGCTTATTATGAGACACAAAACATCAGAATACTAGTAAAATATAGCTAAAAGTGAGTTTTCCCAGCTAATTTCAAGATCACTCTTATCCTGTAAGGATTAAATATAATGTCTTATCTCAAGAAATCTTACCAAGAAAATTTTCACTTGTTCCATTGGCAGATTTTTTTTTGCTTATTACAAGCAAAAAATATCTTATATTAATTTTTTTTACTTATTTTTGGAATGGCCTTTTTTCCAGTGAAGGGTGGATGCTTCAGTGACTCTGACATGCTCGCTTAAATAATGGGAAAATTCAGTGTTTGCTACTTTTGGTATCATTTCAGTCCAGCGTTGATACTTACAGCGAGTATCAGGAGGGAAGGAAGAAGGAGTTGTCCAAAGATGAAATAATGACAACACTGTCTGGAGGGTTCTGCCTGTATTTCATCCAGCACATTTCAGAACAGGCTCATTTGAGAACTTGATGAACTCTGTGCTCTCAGTTACTCACCGCTTTTACAGTAAGTTTTTATAGTTTGTTTTCATGTTATTTATCAGTTCATGCCCAACAGCATTTTCATAATTCCCTGAACAGGACGGTGAGTCAGCTGCAAAGTTGCGCATAACAGTTTTAGACATTCACTACGCATAAGACGTGTGAAGTGGCCAAAGATTAGGGAACTGCACAATGATTCTCAATGTGTGGCCTTGTGTAAACGTGTTTCTTTGCCTGTAGTTAAAAAAAATTCCAAAGCCGTATGAAACCTCTTGAAAATGTGTCACAATGAGTTTACTTGCGTTTTAAGGTTTTGCAATATTCTTAATTAAGATTGGGGGTTAATCTCTATCCCCAACTGAAAAAAAACCCCAAGCATTTTCTTTTAAAAACATGTATCTTTGCAAAACAGAGAGGCTTTGTGATTATAAAGATAATTCTGGGTAATTCTGGATACAGTCTCTTTCCTGTCGGATGATGTTTGCCTTGGCACAGTCGCTGCTCACATAATCTTGGACAGTTAAAATTTTAATTAAGGGATGTAATCTGTTTATTATATGATTGCCATCCATTATCATATTAATCATATGTTATTATGGAAAACTTTGCAAAGTTTAATGTATCTCAGTATCTGGCTGAATAATGACTCAATAAATTCATGCATGTAGATCCGTGTAATGAGGGCACAATTTTGTCTCTCCATCTCTCCCATTCTCCATTCTGCCACACTCACTTACACACCTGCTGCTCATTCCCACCTGAAGCCACACCTGTCTCTCATCCACCCCACTCAGTTTATATACCTGCCCACAAACACTAATCTATTGTTCATATTCTTGTTCTCTTCTGTTTGCCTGTTTTTGGCCTCCCTGACTGACCGCCTGTTGCTGACCTGTTTTCTGAACAATAACTATGGACACCTTGTTTTAACCTTACCGGCAAAATAGACATGTTTCATGATATCATTAGCTGGTGGTATGACTCTAGTGATGGCATTGTCAGTCTATTGGTTGGGCCACCACTTTGGTCCAGCCTTTCTATTCTAGAAGCTACTGGATGGATTGCCATGGTATTTTGTATAGACGTTCATGTTCCCCTCAGGACGACATGTCACCCCACGTTGTTCAAACTTGTAGATCTCAATACCACAAATATGAGATATCAGATCCTGAGAAACTGGTGAAAGTGTCAAAAAATAAAAATAAATCTTGCAATGTTAAAGAAAGTGATAAAAATAAAATTCCTGGATCTGCACCAAAATGTAATGTGTTCTTCCCTGGTCCGTGCCCCACTCCTCCACCAAGTTTGGTGCAATTCAGTTTGTTTGTTTGTTTTTTTTTACGTAATCCATCTGACAATTTCCTCTTTCACAAGAGGGCTGTGATCTGTGGTTGAAGGCTCCAGAAAAAGCGAGTAAGTGGACCTTGAGTTAAGATGTTTAACTCTTTTCCTCAGCTTGGCTTTAAGTGAGGAAAGTGGTGAGTTGGGGTGGGGGGTAAATTTACTTTACTTTTAAAGGTTTTCTTTTATAATATTGCTTTTTATTGTCTTAGTGTGAGTGACAGGACGTAATGTATAAAATAAAGACTTAGGTGGGGGAAAAAAGGGGACTGGACCACACTGAATAATTTGCAGCCACGCGGTCGTATATACTTAAGTACTTAGGTAAGCTGGTAAGCTGAGAGCAGGTATTCAAATGTTTTCCCCAGTTGTAGTAGGCAAATGACCCACATGCACAACATGGGTTTGTAAACACTCTGCATAATTCAAAGCAACTTGCCAGTCATTTGGATGCAGTGATTTTACTGTTATTGGGAGATTGGTGTGACTCTTTGTTGAAGCAATTTTTTTTCATCAGTGTGACACATTTGCTACCTCTCTGTAGGGACAAAGACACGGTCCTCTCTCTGCACTAGAGGAATTCCATGCACCTAAATGTCAGCATGCCGGAGGCAGAGCTCAGTCTCTGAAGTGTCAGTGCTGTCTCTCATTGTTAGCCTTTACAGTGAGCGCTCCATGGCGATGTAGATCACAGAGTACAGTGTGAGTCATTAACTTCTCACTGAGGTTACCCCCCCCCCACCATGGAGTTTTGTAGGGGAACCTCGTTGCTGGGCAAACTAAGAGCCACGTCCAGTTTGAAATAATTCTGTGCGAGGCGGTTTTAAGGCCAAGCCGGAATAGTTTGGTGAAAGTAACACCAGTATTTATGCTGGAATTATACACCAATGTTTTTGTGAAAAAAAAAATCTATAAAATACATTAAAAGACTGTTTCCGTATGCCAGCTCCAAAGCACTTGATACTAGTCCAGGCTGTGGAAAGAATGTGCCTAAATCTTAGCTATGGACACTGCACGCGAAGAACTGGAAAGCAAACAAAAGGTGCTGAATTAAAACATTCCAGGCTAGGGTTATCTCATATTGCTGTTAAGGCCAGTGTGTGCGAGCGTCCATGTATGAAACGACAAGTGGAATCACCCTGGACAGGTAACAAATCTCTCAGAGGGCAAACAAACACAGGCTCACTTGCATTCACACTGGAGAAAATTAGATTGCCCAGTGTCAACTAACTCGGACTGTGGGAGGTAACCAGAGCAGCTGTAGAAAACCAACACACACGTGGGGGAGAACAGTAAAACTCAACCGAGAAAGGCCTCGGAGACAGTTGTCAGACTCAAACCCAGGGCCGTCTTTCTGTGAGTATGACTGAATCCAGCTCGAGCCTCTCATCATGTCAGTTGAATATTTGGCATTAGTGCTACATGTTCCCGAACAAAATATCAATTAAAAAAGCCATTTGGGGCGTCGAGTGGCGTAGTGGTCTAAGCAGGCACCGCCATGTGTAGAGGCTACAGTCCTCGCTGCAGTCGGCCCCGGTTCGAGTCCCGCATCGGAGAGCCTTTGCTGAATGTCATTCCCCCTCTCTCTGCCTCCCCATTTCCTGTCTTCCCCTACTGTACTATCAAATAAAAGAAAACAAAAATAACATAAATAGCTGCTTCAATAAAGTTTGATATCAGGAAATGTGCAAACATCATGTCTTGTTCTCAGTTCCAACAGAGAGAAACTCCTCTGACAGAAATGTCAGTTTGTCCAAGCACAGAAGGCTCAAAAGAACACAATGTAATGCAGCCGCGAGACATGTTGTAGTTTGAGTAAGGAGCACAGCCGCGATCTTTAGACATGTAACACACAGCTGAACTGTCAGTCTATTTAAGTGCTGTTTCTGCATTTTGATTTAAAGTACTTCAAACCCTTTCTATGACGGCCGAAGAGAATTCAGACTAAATGAAAGGTTCAAGGCAACTGGATCATGACGTCACACACTGATAATGGTGTTTTTTTCCCCCTCAATCAAATCAGATACCATCCGTATCACAGAGATGTTGACACGTGCGCTGTGTATGCTCTGCGGCATTGCTGAACAGGGATGTTTTCATGTGATAACGACTTGCACACAGCTTTGTGTGGGGCATGGCTGTTAGGTAACACATCCCTGCATGCGTGCGTGTTTTATTTTTTTCTCTCTCATTGCTCAATGAGGTGATCAGTCAGGTCAGGTTCTAAATATTCGTGAGTTTTTGTGAGCTCCTCAGTGGAGGGAAGCTCTTACCTTCTGTTGACTCAGTCAGTGCTGGAAACAGACATGACGCACGGAAACTTGACTCCTCGCTCTCTGCAAAGAGCTTGGACTATATAAAGACGAAACTGTTGCAGCGAGGTACCACTGAACCCCCTCAACCTGTGCACGCACGTACACACGTGCACACCTACTTATCATTTATTTGCTTAGTCAGTTTCCCCTTCAACTGCCTTATCTTTCCAAACCTCTCTACTCTTTTTTTCACCCCAAAAGAATGCACTCTGGAGCATCCTCACAGGCTTGTTAGCATTCATCCGGTGCATCTGACAAGAATGGCCGCACTGTTTCTCTCCAATCAATCAGAAGGCCCCATGAAAAACCGCATCACCCTCTGAACGCCAACACCTCTGTCCTCGCTACTCTTCTGGCGACTGCGGGACTCCGGGCGTGATTCCGGGCACTGGGATACCTAGAAACTGGGCCCTGTGGTCGGTGCCAGTTTCCATGGTTCCCCCCTGTCAAAGGGAGGTTCTTTCTGGGCCTGGTGTGTTTGTGAAGGCCCTGTGAAAAGATGGCTCTGTGTCCTGAGGTCCCGAGCCCACAGAGAGCAGGATTCCTCTGTGACTCTGGCTGAGTTGGGGTTGTGCGGCACAGCGGATAGAAGGGAAAGTAGGGGGAAAAAACACAGAAGCAGCATGTTTGGGTCCTGGCTCAGTGCCATGCATCAGTTAGGAGCTCTGGGGACTGGGTCACAGTGGGGGTTCACAGGAGGGAAGTAAACAGGCCAGTCTATACACATTTATACCTGCAAACACACGTGCAACTGCTAAGATACAAACAGACACAAGTTGATATCTGTACAAGCCCAATACTTGGAACAAGACATACACTCAATACTCTGTCCCTCCTGCTATTTACAGTTTTTCAATTATAATCTATCAAAGATTAAGGACCAATTTTGTTTGAGTTGAATAAAAAATTCTTCAGTGTTTATGTACTGAAATGTCATTAATTGCACACTTCAAAGAGTTTCATACAAAGACATTTTCATATTTCAGGACCCAGATATTGAAAGAAAATGTTTTTTGCCGTGTATTTTAAGTGTGACTCATCTCGGTAATCCTTCCGGCACTCCCTCTGCTTTCTTTTTTTTCTCCCAAAGGTGAACGACTCTGAAAACATGACGGAAGCTTCTGTTTTCTGTGAAACGCCCACAATGACTCACCGGAAGGAAAGCAGGATGAGCCAGCCTGATGGAGATATACCATCAAAACTAGATTTCCCAGTAAAATATGAAAATGGTTCAAATGAAGCCACTGAGGTGTTTCTTATTTACTGAAAAACACTGGTGTGAAGAATTTAATACTTTCTTTCAATGAGAAAAGTATTTTGTAAGTCAGTTACAAAACATGATACCAGCAAATGGCTGGTATTAAAAAATCTGGGTGAACTAGATTTTTTTTATATTTAAATTCCAAGTTTTGAATAGCAGCAGACTACAAAAGCACAATTGTGTCAGGGCTGAATGTGCAAAAGAGAATGAGCGATCTCATTTCAAAGGGACAACCAGTAACACCAGCCTCTCCAGTTGACCAAGAGCAGGTTTGCCACCTGTCACCATAATAAGTTGCTCACACCTTGTAATTTTACAGGCACAGATATTTTTCTGATTCTCTTGAAATCTGGCTTTTTTCATAAAATTCCACTTGAGGCAAGTGATTAAACATTAGCTAAAAATGTACTTCAAATATTTGTACTTCAAGGTCTCCCTAAATACCAAACTCAATAATACTGCGTGTTGTGCAACCTGAAGTAGGGCACTTAAAAACTGAACATCCTGACACCTGATGGCTGCACTGATAAGAGACAGACATAACAACTTATGTCTGACTATAAATATTGGAACAAAAACCTTGGTTTTGTCCATAATAAAAAATTTTCTGAAAAACCTGAACTAATCTTTGCATGTGACCTGAATCCTGGTGGAGCAGAGTGTTGGTGCTGCTACAGAGTAGCAACAAAACAGCTGGTAGTGATTCATTCTTGCTCCTGGACAGTTGTTTGCTGCTACGGATGTGTGAGGCTGGGCTTTCCTTGTTGAAAGACACGTAGTGTGATGGTTCATTGTGCTTCAAGGAATCACTGAGCTCTGATTAGATCTGAAAGGCTCAGAGAGCAAAGAAAAAAAAAAAAAAAAAACGCATGGTTGAGCATGACCATGTCATCTTGACATCTGTGATTTGCACACTCTCCTTTAATAAAGGCCTGAAGGAACATGCTGAACATAGGTGTTTTACAGTCTATTTATTCTTATTATTTCACACTTGACTACATTATAAAATTACTTTTGAAACTGTGAAGCACAAAGAGCACAGTGTTTCGTGATCAAATGGTCACTGAGGCTCCTCTACGCCTACACACAACACAGACTTTGTGTACGTCAATTGTTATTATCTTAATACCACTATGCATACAATAATTCCCATAAGGATAATATCGTTCTTAAACAGGCACTGTGAATTTTTACCACAGCGTTCAGAAACGGGCTGACTCTGCTCATACTACCAGCTGAATGCCTGAGTTTGCACTCACTGGACGGCTCCGTTTCCACTGTGGCTTCAGAAAAAGCACCTGGGGCTCCCCACATCGTGGCAGATGGAGGAGCAACCACACACCCACTCAGGGCTGGAGGCTCCGCTCTGTGGGGCCAACCATAACAATAACCCTTGGGCTGGTCAGCGCTCGTATGCTGCTCTGCTTTCCATGAATTTGCAATGTTGAATCCAAGGTTTTCCGTGGTCATGGCCAATGAACCCTCTGTTCACAACTGCACTACCCTCTATTAATTTACAGAGAATGATTTAGTGTGAGGTCAGCATTAATAAGGCACAGAGGTGTCATAATTGGATATCTATGTAGAAACAATATTTCTATTGAATAACATTGTTTATGGATAATACCATAAAGGAACATATGAGAGATTTTAGCCAATTTTCTACACATCACAAATGCTTAATAATTACTGCAAACCATTTTTTAAAGTATATCCTAAAACAGCTGCTGCTTTCGTGTCAACTCAAATACAGCATGATAATGACCTCACAAAGACCTGACTTATATAACACCCCATAATACAACATAACTGTGATGTAGAGTAGTTAATGGGCTCAAACTTGCAAAACCATTTAAAATATTTCCAACTTTGAGGACACACACACATTGAGCTGTAGGCCAGTGTGTGACTCAGCGTTAAGCAAACATTAACTGTTATACATCTTATATTTTCAATCACTGTTTGTCTTGTGCTTAGTCTCCTTTGAGACGTTCACGTCTCAATCAAACTACAATTCAGAAGCAAGTGACAGAGTTCTTCTTCCCTCTAGTGGACATGTGCTGGCAGTGCCACTTTCTGTGCTGACATTAATCCTGAGCAGGAGCACATGAATAACTTACTGGTCACGATTACCTCCTTCAATCAAAGTAATCCATTGGCTTACTGAAACACGAAGGGGGACTGATTTGTAGAGATTTGCAGATTACAAACTATTACCCCGCTCTCTACAGTCATCAACAATATTAACAAATACATTTTGTAGAAATATTTGTGTCCCATGACTGCTGGATGTTTCAGGCTTTTAAACAAGATTCAGTAATCCGAATTTAAATTCCATGTATCAAATGGATATTTAATCTGATGACTGTTCATTTTGTGAAAATAAATACACTTCCAGTAAATCTTAAAGGCGGAAGCTGCTCTTAGTAGTAGCTCTATTTTTCAAGTTTTCACTGGAAGCAATTGTGAAATCTGTGAAAACATCATTGCATAAAACAAAGGTCATTCAGTGACAGAAATCAATAAGACCAAATTTATTGAGAAATGAATTACTAAACTACAGTGACAGGAAAACTGGATTCACAGTCTATGTGTTTTAATAGGGGTGTACGTATAACATCTGTCTTTACTGCTATATGAGAATCATACAAAGAGTGATTCATTGGTCTGTAAAATAAAATACTTTTTGTAAGAAAGACAGATGAAAGACAAAAATGATATCTTAGTCTAACCTAATGCTGGATTTCTGAGAAAACAAATGCATTATTTTCTAAAAAAACAGCTGACATTGTAGCTGTTTGCTCCTATAGATAAATTGATATTAATTCATTCAATTCAATCAAATAGAAAACTATCAACATTTACACTCACACATATTGAAGCCAGTGTCATTATGAAAAGCTTTTCAGACTCTCTTATGAAAATGTTTGTCAAATGTTGAACTGTATAACATGGGTCCTTGTGTCTGAAATGTGTTGAGGTGACGATGTGTAACTTGACCTGAAAATGTACGAATGATTTTATGACTGACTTTTAATAAGAGTGGAAGGATTAACAGTAGCCAAGTAAGAAACAGAATGAAAACATCTGTGGTTTCTGTGTTTTAAGCAGAACTGAAGCCATCCGCAGTGATACAGTATCGCCATATTGAATTTTGAATTGTGAGTCTCATATGTCTATGAACTATGGAGTGTCCACTAATAAACAGAAATTGACCTGAGCAGTGGACCTCAGAACTTGCCCAATGCTATGTGGAAAATCACAAGATAATTTAGTATTTCAGTCACTGGTAAGGTAAGAGGTTGGGGGATTACATAAGTGACCAGTTGTGTGTGGAAACAGCCAGGGATTAAACTTCAGTGTTGGATGAATGTTGACAAAATGCAATTGCATGATGATGTTTAGTATTTGTGATGTTTATCAATCAATGCTTGATATTTTTAATTACTGTAAATTAGTGCACCTCGAAGAAGGTACCTGTGAGCTCCAAGGTCCCTCAGAATAACATAGTTTCACCTTTACCTTTATTCACTCTATATGGATTTCAACCACATTTCACACAGTCCCGTGCTTTTGACAAATTTGACATAAATGTCACCTAAACTCAGAGCCTCAATAAACATCACAAAACAAATAAATCCTAAATCAAGGTCCTCCTGCAAGTTTCCAGGCTTGAATTATACTATACTATCATTCATATATATATATATATATATATATATATATATATAAAAACATGAGATCACCACCAATAAACCATACAAACAACCAGTGGTAACTGAGTACATACATAATTGTTAAGTAAAAATTTGAGGTACTTTTACTTTAATTGAGTATTTTCTATTCATGCTACTTCATACTTCTACTTAATTTCACTTCAGAGGAGAATACTGCAATTTCTCCAACATATATTTGGCAGCAAGTTTTGTTATGAAATAAACTACTGAACCTAATCTAATGTATATATACTAATAGAGCCGAAATGATTAGTCAATTAAGTGATTAATCCATTGCCTGAAAAATAATAATTGGCAACTATTTTAATAATGGTTTGAGTCATTTTCCAAGCAAAACACAAAACATTTCATGGTGACGGGTGGAGCTCCTCTGTATTTATGTATTTCCGGAGTATCAGAGAGGAGATGTTGATTGTTTCAAGATAGAAATCGGTCATCTGTCCGCCATGCCCACTACATCAAAACCTTTGCCTCGTAGATTTAACAATAGCCCAACTCTAGTTGTCATTGCCAACACGGAAGTTGAGGAGGATTTCTCTCTCGTTGAGCCTTTTTCATCTTTGTTTGTGTCTGCCAGACATAACACCGGTTTTCTGAAGGACAGACAGAGGTTCATCCACGGCATCGCTACTTCTCTCCGACACAACGAATTTAATAACAAACCACATTAACCCGGGACATGGGCTTCGACATAAAGCGCTCTATATGATCACATTTTGGTATGTTTACATTGGTTTCCGGTATTCATGATATTCCCGTTGTTTTCCGAGGCATCACTGTTTAGCAAACACTACAAAGCTGCTAAGCTAGTGTCAGTGTTTGAAATTTAGAGAGTGGTCTTACTAACTTCATAAAGACATTGTAAAAAGCTGATACCACATCATGTTTGCTTTGATGTAAATGTAGCCTTCCTGTAGCTATTACCTAACCATCATTATTTTAGGATGTAACCAGTCTTGAAGTCTGAAACAACTGTAATGCGATTCCCTCAAAACAGGCCTTAGAATGTAGCCTATTATAAAGTCTTTCTGTCCATTTATAAATGGTTTGAATATTTATTATTACCTGCTTTAGACAGTAACATAACTAGGAAGACAGTTGACCCCTAATGAGCAAGTGTCAAATTTAATTAAAATTTTAAGAAACAACAACATAACATTAATTTAACATTAATTTATTCAAAAGGAAAACCTGAAATATCACATTGACAGAAGTATTCAGACACTTGAAACTTAGCTCACGTGCCTCCCATTTTCATCATTTTTGAGATGTTTCTACACCATATTTGGCACTGCACTGCTCATCACCTGCCCAATACCTTCCCACCAGTGAAGCATATCAGTGAAGCATGGTGGTGGCAGCCTCATGCTGTGGGGTGATTATTCAGCAGCAAAGATCATGGTTGAGGGAAAAATTAACAGAGTAAAGTACAGAGTTATCCTATATGAAAACCTGGTCCAGAGCGCTAGGGACCTCAGACTGGGTTGAAGGTTCACCTTCCAACACAACAATGACCCTAAGTAGAAGTGGCTTTTAGGGACAAGCCATAGCCCTGACTTGAACCCAATCGAACATCTTTTGAGACACCTGAAAATGTCTGTCCACTGGCGGTCCCCATTAAACCTGACAGAGCTTGAGATGATCTGCAGAGAAGAATGGCAGAAATCCCTAAATCCAGGTGTGCAAACCTTGTCGCACCACCCAAGAAGAATTTAGTTTCAACTAAGTACTGAGTAAAGGGTCTGAATACTTATGACAATGTGATATTTCAGTTTTTCATTTTTAATAAATTTGCAAAAATGTCTAAAATTCTGTTGTTGCTTTGGCATTATGGGGTATTGAGGGGAGATTGATGAGGGAAAAAATGGATGTAAACAATTTTAGCATGAAGCTGCAACATTGTGAAAAAAGTGAAAGGGTCTGAATACTTTCTGAATGCACTGTAGGAGCTTCATTGTTTGTAGTCGATTTGCCTCTCCTTTGTGGTCGTTTTACTTCTTCCTGTTACTCGGTATTAACAGGCAATTCTTACAGAGGCTTGAGGCTGCGAGGTAATGACAAAAATGTGATATAATTGTCTATAGATTAATATAGTTAATAAATAATTGTAGGCCATATTGTCCCTAATGGTTTTCTCTCATCAACAATCATTCTGTGCAATACTCTGCAGAAACCCTGTGTAATGTAAGTAGCCCCTCAGCAAAGGGTCATGTGATTTTTGTGTGATTCTTTAGCAGAGTCTAAGCAGCACTGATGAAGCTCTCATTGTTATTGTGTAAAGGCTCACTAGAGGGCACCCTGGTATACATGTAAAGAAAACTGGGTACCAAGAGTTTATAAGTTGTAACTCATTTCTTTATTAATGGTTTATATGATTTGCACATATCAATAACCTCACCCAGGCCATAGCACTGCTATTCTTGTACACACTTTAGTTGCATCTCACATTGATTACTGTAACTCTATCCTCGCTGGTCTTCCTCACAAACTTCTCCATAAACTTCAACTTGTTCAGAATGCAGCACCTGTATCGTTACCAGAACCCCTTCAAATGAACATATTACTCCTGTCCTCCAGCAGCTGCACTGGCTCCCTCTTAAACACCATATTGATTTCAGGATCTTCCTCTCACTTTCAAGTCACTTCAGATCCAACCACCTCTGTATCTCTCTGATCTACTCCATATCTGCACACCTGCCTGTACTCTTAGATCTTCCTCTTCCATTAATCTCACTGTACCTCCGGCCCGTCTGACTACCATGGGGTTTAGAGCCTTCAGCCTTCAGCCCCTCAATTTTGCAACTCACTTTCACAAGACATCTGTAATATCGATTCTCTTTCTACCTTCATATCCCACCTTAAAACATGCCTCTTCAAACTTACCTATTGTGTTTAACTCTAACCGTAGCATCCAACGCAATCATATTTACTGTATGCAATTATATTTCTTCTAATTTATTTTGTATCAAATGCCTCATTCTTGCCATTCTATTTATTTTACTGTTTGTACTGTAAATAAAATGTATTATTATTATTATTATTATTATTATTATTATTAATAATAACAACAGCAACAATAATAATACAATTTGTATTAATACCCTATAGATAAGCCATAAGTCATCAATTACTGCCTGGTGAGTCATTAAGTTATTAATTAAGGATAACAATTGTCTTTAATTAGTTTCCAAATAGCCATTAATCAAGCTGTTACTAATGTTAATGAGTCAGTAATAATAAAGAGTCAAATAATTAGAGTCACAGGTGTTTCACTCTCTAAAGCCACCAGAAAAACTTAGTAATTCATCTGTAACTATGAATAAGAAAGAAGTTCCATCCATTAAATCTTTACTTGTAAACAGCACTAACTTATTATTATTAAAGTAATTATAAGATTTTTGTGCAGATGCTCTGAAGCACTCCTCTAAATGTTCAGGGGTCAAACAAAACAATCTGTTGCAGCTTTTACCTGGTGAACACGAGCTAAAAAGCCGGAGGATGATGATGAACACAACCTGTGATGCAGAAATTGTATTTGTTAATAGCTGATCTATGAAGCCTTAGTAAATAATTTACTAAACATTAATTAAATCAATAGTTACAACTGAAACTGTTTACAAAGGGTGCCTTATTAAAGAGCAACACAGCATACACCTTGGTTGGGATGCATTATCGTTTTACACAACCTGATAACAGTAAAACAAACAGTGTGTTTTCCTGTGACTTACATTCCTTGTCCTTTGTAGGTGAGCCAGACAGATTGAAGCACAACATGTAAGAGCCTTTCAAATACAACATTTCGAAGAGCAATGAGTGACATTACTTTTGAAAGAGAAATATCTTTTAATATATACATGTTTTACTTTTAAAGGTCAGGGTTAAAATGTCACATGTCACTGCCCATGACAGTGGGTGCCCTGTTGGTGGGTCTCCCATACTCCATCTCTCTAGCTGCCCAGTGGATTTACGGATGGCCCAATAAGCCTGGATATAAGAAGTACATAGAAGCTCTAAAACCAAGGTAACTTGTAAAATGCCTCAGATCTGGTCTTTGTCCCACAGAATATAGTTTTGTTCTGTTTTTTTACTCATTTTTTTTTTTGGCTTCTCCATCAGGCGAATATACTGTTTGACCAGAGCTGTGCTGGAAACTCTCAAATATCTGCAGTATGGGAGACTTTACTTTCAGTGGAAGTCATGGTACAAGAATGACGAAAACCGTAAGCATTATGAGAAGGTGAGTTCAGGAGAAGCTAGAAAGGAAAGTGTGGTTGTTTTATCTGTGAGTTTATGTGTATATGTGCCTTTGCATGAAAGGGACCAGACATTTCTCTAGATACCTAAAATAATAACAGTTACATTTGTCTCAGTTTCACCACTTGATTGAAAAATGTACTATGTAATACCAAAAGTTTTGTGTGTCTGGACGCCCCAAAGGCGATCACATTTGGCCGCCGAGGCAACAAGCTAGACTTGTACCACCCTCCAAACATGGAGAAGAAGGAAGATGCGCCTGCACCACTGGTGGTTTTCATCTATGGCGGTGCATGGGGCTCTGGAGAAAGATCCATTTACTGTCTGCTGGCCAGGCAAATGGCTGAAGAGCTGGGTGCAGCCGTCGTTTGTCCTGATTACTGCACCTATCCGAAGGTCAGAAAAATACAGTTGTCCTAATGACATTCCGGTTAAAGATTTCTAGCACATGTGGACAGTGAGAGTGACTGGAATATGAACAGTACTTCTGAGAATTATACTGCGGTAACCCAAACGGCAGATAAGAAATGTAATTATAAATGTCACTGTGGTATCTGAGCTGACTGCGGGTTTCATCTGATCGCCAGGGGAACGTTTTAGGGATGGTCCAAGATATTGCTGACTGCTTGGTTTGGGCCCAAGAGAGTGGACAGAAGTTCAACTTTGACAAAGTAAGAAATATCTTGAAGTATTCCCTGGAAATTGAGTAAAACTATCAGATTATATTGGCAAAAATTGACCAGTTATTATAAACTCCCGAAAGAAAGAAATCTTTTAAAAGGTTTCATGAAATCATATAAAGCCTAAATCCACTTCCAATTTATGATGATCCTTTTTAATGCAGAGAATAGAAGAAAATAATTTCACTGGTTTGATTAGCTCTGATCTGTTTCTAATTTGTAAACACATAAAATATTGTACAGTAATGATAATTTTTTATTTTTGCTTTAAGACGGCTCATGTTGTTGTCTTGTTTGTCTGTCTTTTATAGGACAACATTGTGTTAATTGGCCATTCAGCAGGTGCACATTTGTGTGCTTTGACCACGCTGTTTCTCATTGACACGAGAGAGGAGCTTTTCATAGAGGCCAGTAAACAGCGGGACATTACCCAGGCGACAAAGGGAGTTATTGGTAAGGATAACTGCGCTGTGCATCACAGAGTTTCAGTCACGGTCGCAGCCATATTTCGTGCTAATGAAAACCCAACTTAAATAAATGTGTGAGCCACAAAGATAAATTAGTGGCTTCTGAATTGTTCATGTTTTCATTGTCTTTGCTATGAACTGAGGGCAGTGAAGTTCTTCAAACAAAAAAGTAGAACTGTCTCTTCAGAGGTATCAGTAGAACTGCCTCCTTCATATTTTCATACAGTTGATTGCCAGGATTTTGTGTGAGTTGGTTAATCTCTGATATTTCCTGGACAGGTCTGAGTGGTGTCTACAACATCATGGACCATTATGAGCATGAGCAAAAGCGAGCAGTTGAGTACGTGTCCACCATGCACAAAGCCATGAATGGAGTGGAAAACTTTCCGTACTATTCACCAACACATTTACTGGAGAAACTCAGCCAGGACAAACTGAACAGGTGAGACAAAAGGTTATATTAGCTTTAACAACACTGATGTTTAAATCTATTGCATCTTTAATTTATTTGAAATACAAATATGAGCATTTTTGACTGACGGGCATCTTTTTTAAATTTCATTTCTGGGTGACAGAGTGCCTCCGTTCGCTTTGCTCCATGGGACCACTGACATCATCGTTCCTGTTGAATCTTCCACAAAGTTCTCTGAGCTTCTCAACTCGCTCTCCGTGAAGGTGTCGCTTTACCTGCTGCCAAGAGTCGACCACACGGAGATCGTCACTGACCTCATGGCGTCAGACAGGCGCTTCTACCATCCCATCTACAGCTGCATCAAACAGGAGTTCAGAAAACTTCTGGAAACCTGCTGACATCCCAGTCATCAGGACAACATCAGTCACTTCCATATTTACTGATTGTGCCATACACTTACTTTGTTTACAGTATCTGCTCTAATACCTCAAAACAAATAATTTCCATGATTTAACTTGATTCATTTGTGTTGTGATTCCATGATAATGATGTACATTTTGACCAGCTCTCTGATTATATTTGAAGTGATTGGACTGTGGTCTGGATAACAGATTGCAGTACAGTGAATTAAGTGAATCTGAAGCGAAATCAACAATGAAGCAATAACAGTACTATGAAAAACATAGAAAAGCACACCACTACACAGTATTGAAATTATGTTTTACTGAAGTGGCAACATTTTGATTCATAATCCTGTTTGTTTTTTATCAAATGAAACATTTCCGTGATGCACTGTAACAACAGACATATTAAACCTACTTGAAGGAACCTTTTGTTTTGCCTTCAGATCTCTCAGACACACACATCACGCAAACTATCACATTTTGTGCCAAGCAGCAACAATCAAGTACCAGTATAAAAACAATCAACAAAATTCTTATTGCTCCAAAATGTATGTTTAACTGCTTTGGGTACTGCTGCATGGACTGGGCCATAGTTGGAGATTATGATATTCATAATTTTCCTGAGAGATTGTATTGTATTATTGCTGCTCTCCAGCTTATTAAGGTAAGCCTGGATCTTTTTATGTGAGCTATACGTACTGTACCATAGAATATATATAGAAGCATATAATTTGCCTCTATTGAAAGTGTCCCTCTACCTTTATCATTACCACCATCGTTTTTTTCCAAAGGGTGAGGGCCTGCCATAGAGATGCAGGAGAACATTTATCCTATTAAAAATTAGCAATGCTCTTTGGTAACACTTTACTTCAAGTTCCCCTGTTTAGCATTTAGAAGTGGTATATGAACATTTAATAAATAGTTTATAACAAATTATAATATAGCAGCTATTTTAAGTGTTTATCAATGTACAGTATTTGTCAACAATTATAACTCCTCCAATGAAGACATATTTTGTATTATTCCAACTGTGTTTTACTATATTGTCATTCATCTGTTTATACAGCAGCTCCCACTTATGGGTCTCCACAGGAGTTATAGTAGTTACAATAAATGAATAATATCTTGTCATACACTCATTATAATGTTATAAATCATTTATTAACTTATAAATACTAAATGTTATTGAGTAACAATAGGCAAAAAAATATTTCTCTTAGTTTTACAATCAACTAATATATTTATACTATTTTCCAATAAATAGTAAATAAGTCATAACGCTTTCAGTGTAAGGATTTATTTTGACATTTGATAAAGGTTAAATTAAGTCAGCTTGATTTTGAGCTGTTCACACACCTCCACATGGTGTTGTTTGGTTAAACAGGCCTGCAGCGCTTATCCCTTTCTTATTCTGGCTTTTATTTTGAAAACTGGGATTAACATGCCTTTTTCTTTGAGATGTGACACACACACACACACACACACACACACACACACACACACACACACACACACACACACACACACGAGGCGGAGTTAGACGAGGATCCACATCGGTGCTTCAACTCAGTTCATTTGAGGGTTTGCTTGAGACTCACTCATTGTCACGGATCGGGGGATTAACTGAGCTCTTCACGCGGTGTTTGACGTTACTGAAGCGAGAAGAAGTGAAAACAGGTTTGTAAATATGTAACTGTGCAGTCCAGCAACAACTAGTGTTTGAACCACCGGGGAGAAGGAAGATGGACTCTGCCGTGAACAACGCCGAGAAGAAGCGGTGGCTCAGCGGTCTGCTGTGGTGGTCGCTCCTGGTCGAGCTGGCGTCGGGAGGTAACAAAGCAACTTTTCGACTTTTTTTTCCAATGAAAACAAACGAGATATAAACTTATTAGATGGTGCTTTCAATGACGACATGTTAATGCTGCAACCACAAGCTTCAACTCTGATGACTGTCTTCCAGTGTTTCTAGTGTACTGAGGAAATAGTTCCCTGAAGGCGACTTGAGATTTGCAGGTTATGACAACTGAAGTAACAAAGCAAACATAATCACTTACTTTATTTTCGTCACTGGCTGCTCTTTCCTTCATATGAGGGCTACAGCACTATTTCTGTTTCATCATGAGCGTGTCTCCAAAAGCGGGCTTAGTATCACTTTACAGAGGATTGTTAAATGTTTTCTGTGCATGCTGCTGAGTTGCTGTAATAGTTCACAGGTTTTAAAATGTTAACCTCAGTGTGACACCCAACTGAACAACAGCATGTCAATGTGAATGTTTTCATTCCAGCAACAACAGAGATTAATTTTTATGCATGATCTTGCATGTTTTTCTTTCAAACTAAGGCGACCAATAATTCCAGTATTTATCTTCCACATATGATTTGCATTAGTTTTTCTATAATCTGTGCATGCATGGTGCACACACACACAGGATAATGCTGTGCACTGTAAGCGCTCACCTTATTAGAGGCAGCAGCAGGGACTGTGATGCCCACTGTGGTGGAAGAATATCTGACTGTGACAATAACACATTCAAACAAATGCAAGAAAATGGACATCCATTGCTTTGTTGATGGACCTAAGGGAAAAATATGGGGTTTTTTTTGTGAGTTTTTACAGATTTACATTATTTATATAGATGTGGGCATTATTATTCTGTCTGGTTGATTTGATTCTGGCCATGTGTCATCTATATTCAGTATTCATCCAGGCTGTGGCCCTGGGGATAATCAGGAATTATTTCACTATGACTCACACTAGACCATATCCTTCAATGAATATAACTACAGTACAGACATTTGCTTTACTTGAATGCGTCCCTTGATGTGAGCGTACTCTGTATTCCCCTCGCATTATGAAACAAGCCTCGTCCCAGGTTTTGATAATGCATCAGCAACAGAATGGCACGACAGTCCGCGAAAAAAAAACAAAGAGACACTTCAGTCAAGTTGCATCTCTGATTTGTTGTAGAAACTGAGCACACAGGCAGTGACAAGCACTGGTATTAGGCCTCAAATTAACTGTAAGCGGGTGTTCACTGAAAGGTCACTGGCATTGTTGTTGAAGGAGCGCTTTGTGAAATCTCACCAAAAAAAAAATGTCCCTGTCGCACGGAAAGTGCCACTGTAGACACGTAGATTACAGAACAACCTTCACACACCTCCTGTTTCTGCACAGTCAGGTGGACACAGGTGTGTTTATGGGTGGGTATTGTTTTCTGGCAGTCTACTGTGCTCTTTCATTTACATACTCCCTAAATTTCTACGTTTCTGCAGCTGAAACAACCAAAATTTTCTCCCCTTACATTATCGCTATTTTACCGCTTTCCAAGAATCCAGCTGCTTATACGCAAGTTATACGCAAGACCCTGTTGACCCTGTTGACATCATATGACTTGAACGTCATTGTTGCGACTCTAAAATACAATTGAGCATGCATCCGGTCCATCCTAGTGAACTTAGGGGAAAAATGTCTTTGCTTTCCTCTTGGTTAGTTTTTGGAAATGCTTCCTCCCTGTTGTACACAGAGCCAGTCAGATGAATGAAAATGACGTATAAATGAGGAAGGACAATAAACTCACTCCGTCTGAGTCAGGGTCAGAATTAGGATAAATAATGCTGGATGGCTTGTGCCTGTGGGCCAATTTTTCTCTATTTCCAGCTGCATTTAACAATTTAACGGGCACCTTACACCAGACTGAGAGTTATCGCTTAGGATAGACTGGACAGTTAATGATGAGTAAATTAAGTTCAACACCAATAAAACAAATACATACAAAAATTGCTGCAAATTGAAAAGTACTTCTTCAGCGGACTACCTTTGTTAGGACATATACAAATATATATAATACAGGCCTTAATATATATTTCAGTGTATGAGTTAGTCTAAAACAGCACTATTAGCTCATTTGGGGGAAATGGGATGGTAACGTGTGAAGTTCGCTGGAAAATGTGTGTCTCACCAGAAATATGTTTATTTGGGATAAACAAATCAGTGGATCTTGATCAAAAGACGTGCCCACGTGTTGATGATAAGATCAGAGGAGGACTGAGACTTAGAGGGCTGCGAGGATTACTCAATTAATCAAGTGACAGAAAATTAATCTGCAACTTTTTTTGATAGTCAGTTGATCGTTTTAAGTCATATTTCAATCAAAAATGCCAAACATTCACTGGTAGCAGCAAACTGACATCACACTGGCCCTCATTTATCAATCTTGCGTGAAAACAGGCGCAGATCTGAGCGCAGAATTGGTCGTACGATAGGATACACGTGTGATTCATGAAACATTCGTATCTGACCAATCCCAGCGTACGAATGATCGGGTCTTGATAAATGCGGCGGCTGAATTCGATCGTCATTAACATGTTACGCCCTTAAATATTCCTGGTTCGGAGGCCTCGCCCACTAAGGTCAAACATGGAGAGAAGCGTTACTGGCAAAAAACGAAACTTTTCAGAGATGGAGATCGACATCCTGACATCCGAGGTGGCGCAAAATAAGGATGTGCTTTTTGGCAGTCTGAAGAGTGGGGTCAAAGGAGCTCATAAAACCGCTCTGTGGAAGAGGGTAACGGAGATGAGTTTGGCTCTGCAGTGCCCCCTCCTGCAGCCGCGCGCCAACACAGCTGTTTTGAAAAATAAAAGAATCGTGTGTCCCCCGGCCACCTGGCCACCACGTTTAAAAGTGATAGCTTGGCATCACAAAACACCTGTACATTTATAGAGTGGTAGTTTTTGCGATTGATGAATGCGTAATCATTCATGGACGGCGCCTTCAGACGCACGAGTGCAATCAATTGCTCCAACCAAATTTGGAAACCCAGCAATCTGGAGATCCCTGCGGTCTCTGAAAACGCGCTCACGTCTGGCACGCGCGTATTGTTCCTCCAAAATGAGTAAATCTGCCATCGTTATGATTTGATAACTGTCAAAGCACCTGTTTAAATAAGGGAGTGAGTAAACATCTGACCAACCACAGTGCAACAATGATTATCTCACCAGATGCTTTTAATTGTTGTTCCAGTTGTGTCATACCCATCGGAAAAAACAAAAAACAATTACACAATTTTGCCATGAGTTAATTTGCAAACACACATTTCTGCTTGTATTTATTATTATTTCAAATTTTAATGTGCAATAATTAGATGTCATGTTAGGCTATTTAGCCTATCATATTGTTTTATTGTACAAAAAAGTGGTATCAGTAAAAAACGTGGGCTTTTTTAAAATTCAATTTTTTTTTATCTTGTTTTATTCGTTTTGAGAATCCGTTTTGATCTGTTCTAAATATGTGACTGTTTATGCTAATGACAGCTGAGGTTTGTTTAATAATTATTTTCAGACTCAGCCAGATTTTGCTGTGCTGCACCGCAAATCCAGATTTGCGTACACGAGCTCAGACCTGACGTGAGATCTGATCTTAGCTTCTGCTCACTTCCAAATTGATAAATTCCGAAGCTTGCGTGGAAACGGTCGTACGCACGGTTTTCTGCCCTACGTTCGTTTGATAAATGAGGGCCATTGAGATTAAAAAAATTGTGATAGTGAGAAATTTGCAATATTTTTTTTACTATTTTGTGGCAATTTATGGACTGATTAATGGAAGAACAAAGGAATGATCATCATATTAATTGATGATGAAAAAAATTGTTAGTTTCAGAGAAACTATGTTTGCTGAGATCAACGAACAGTGAGCTAAAGACGTGTGAACCAAACCTAAACTGTACAAATTTGTGACCGGAGAGATGATGAAAACTACAGTGTTTGCTGTAGCATTTCTATCCAATACTGATTTATCGTAAATCCATCATTTATATCTGGTGTTGTTGATCTGATGTGTTGATGTGAACGCCTGATGTTTAGCAGTTTCCAAGGAAAAGTTAACACTACTAGTGTGAACGTCGCATTTGCACATGGGGATGTTTGCCATATTGGTAAGTTAGCTAAAAAGATGAAGCCAAATGAAACAGTTATTGTACTTTATTGCCTTGTCAAAGCTCGCTCGTCACAAAATAAATCATTCATTTCACTTGTATTTGAATACATGGGCACGATGTAATTTTGTAACTTTTTTTAATTATGTTATCTGTCGCTAACCTGTCACTCTTGGAATTCTTTGAGCAGCTCCACATGTCTGTTGGCGAGATGATTTGTGTTGGCGACCATGGTCTGCGCAGGTTTAAATCATCTTTTGCAGACGGGCTTTGTGAGGTCTGTGGGCTTGCCCTGACTGGCAGCTATGGAAGAGGAATAATGCTATCTTTTGCTTTGTGTATCTGCTTTACTGACAAGCCGTGGACAGTCAACAAAACTGCCATTTTTAAAGTATTGGTACAAATAAAATGGGGTATAGTTGTATTTTTGTCTCCTCAATCAGCTCCTGTTGATTGATGACCGTATACTGACATGGCTGAAGGGCTAATTTACATGCTTTACTGGTTTAATTGTCTTAATTTATACTACATAGTCCATACAGATTGGATTTGATTAAGCAAACGACCCATTAGTGCACTAACCCTTTTAGGAGTAACAACAATGCATTAACTCACATTAACTTTATCTAGCCTCACTCGTGAGTCACTCTGGGCCATTAGCAGCAAGCTGCTCTTGCCCCTGGGTCATGATGAACTCCAAATAAATCAAAAGTGGAATGGACATGCTTCTTCACAGAGGCAAAGATTTGTTAACCTTTGAATATGCGTGGGACTCTGACACTCATTAAAAAACTCAACTGGTGATGCCTGGGCATGAGGGCTTAGATGAGAAAGCTTCAGAACACGTTAGCCTAGATTACAGGGTGATGTGAAATGGCAGGGAGGTGAGGTAGAAGAAACAGCTGGGTCCATCCGCCACACTGTTTCTGGAACACGCGGCCACAGACAATGTGTGGATGTCAGAGCCTTTCATGTTCAGGTTGAAGGTTCCTGTCAGGGCAGGGCAGGCCCAAACATGTCTGACTCCCTCCAAGCCACTTCCTCATCCTCTGCCTCAGTTTGGATACTGCTGTTGTGGCATTAAAGTCAAATTCCTTTAAAATTCGTATATGTCATTACTATAGTTTTGGACAGTCCATGAACAACTTGCTCCTAAAGCTATAAAAGAGCAGAGATATAAATCTGCAATTCTGCTGCAAGGATTACATGCAGGAGTAAAGTTTCATCCTGAAGGTAGTTATTATTCTATAGGTAACGCTTTAAAACTCATAATTGTACTCTTGTCATACTTGACTGCATGTAAATCATTATGATTGAGCATATAGAGTCCAAACACAGCCTGCCCACCAGGAAGGCTGAGCTAAGCAGATCCAAAGAATCTTACAAGCACTCTTTAAATAAGGTGTGTTATAACTTGTGGACAGTGTGTGTGTGTGTGTGTGTGTGTGTGTGTGTGTGTGTGTGTGTGTGTGTGTGTGTGTGTGTGTGTGTGTGTGTGTGTGCGCGCGCTCACACGTGCTTCCCACTTCACACAGGCTCTGCTCCACTTGTAAAGAACAACCAGGATGATAATTAGCCTGGCTTTTATATCTAAATGTCACATGTTGGCTATATTAAGACCACAATGCTTGACTTGACTTGCTCTGTGTTTGCTGTAGTCATTGCTACTGTACTTTCTGTTTCTCATCTCCCTCAAGCTCTGCTCAGTTTAAATGATTGTGATGCACTGATTTAACAAACTGCAAAAGACAGTCAACACCACATTCAACCATATACAATCTCCCTCTTGTTGTCTCCTTAAAAAAAAAAAAAAAACCTGTCTCTCTCTAATGTCTCTTTCTACAGCTTCCTTCTATGGCGATGGCTTTGTACAGCTCAAAGCAACAGAGTCGTCCGACCATAACATGCTCCGCATTCGCTTCCGAACCTCCAGCACCAATGGCCTGCTGTTTCTAGCTGCCGGCCAGACCGACTACTTCCTACTAGAGCTGCATGCTGGTCGCCTGCAGGTGGGTACATCTATGGCCCCAGCGCATGAGCATATGTGTGCAAGCATACATTAGTACACACGTGCACGCACATATTCACATGCATACAACACTTCGCAGATGTATGTGCTCGACCGCATATGAGCTCACAATAGACATAGGCACACACGCACACACACACTGACCACCGTAAGC
The DNA here is from genome assembly GCF_021018895.1 of Seriola aureovittata. Lineage (NCBI taxonomy): Eukaryota > Metazoa > Chordata > Actinopteri > Carangiformes > Carangidae > Seriola > Seriola aureovittata. The sequence goes on from NC_079368.1 coordinate 22,084,228, forward strand.
CATGGTTCCATCTCAGTTGACAGTGTCAGTCTCTCAACACAGTAACACAAGCAGACAAGCCTCAGTGTTAACTCCATACCAGTCACTTCTTGTCACAGTAGGAACCAGGAGATAATGAAAGCAGTCAGATCTGTGTTTTTAATCTACTGGAATAAGTGAGATAATTTCTCAGGGCGTTGTACTCTGCCTCTGTGCAACAAATCACTTGAATTATCAAACATTGTGAAACTAATCAGTGGACTGCTTGGTGGCCTGCTATTGCTGTAATCACTCCATGATCTATGTAATACAGGGGTGCAACTAATGATTATTTTCATTATTGATTAATCATTATTATAAATTAATTAGTGTATGAAATGTCAACCAATTATGAAAACATGTATGTCACTATTTCTCAGTGCCTTAGGTGATGTCATCAAATTGCTTATTCTGTCCAATTAGTAGTAGGAGTGTTCTCTCGCCACTTTCATTTCACTAATGTGTTTTATAACAGGGCTTTCATCAGGGTAACGGTCCAAATCCCAAGTCCTCACATTTCATCAAGTTGCAACCAAGGAATGTTTGGCATTTTTGCTTGAAAAAATAACTGAAACAACTGATCGATTATCAGATTTTTGGTTGACTGATTGCTCCCTTCGGTCATGAACAGTGCAGCCTTTAAAGCTTAGTCAAATGGAAAGCAAAATGTCGTTAATTTTAAGAAGTTCAAATTGAAATCAATCTAGTTACTTAACAAAAAAGTTACTTAAATGAACATACAGAATGTGCCAATCAATTTCCTTGTTATAGTTTCATTATGGATAATTGAGGTGACCAGTTGTATTTAATAATGAGAAGGTCACAGTAAGATTGCATCTCCTTATTTCTGAAGGCACTGAATTCCTCAGCAGAATGAGCTTAAATTCTGCAAAATTAGAAACCGACTTTAATGTTAAATTCAAGTGGAACTGTGAACAGTGCTCCTACTGCCACAACATTTATAGCTATAAATATAATAGAAATAAACACGACGTGTAGTACACACCTCAGGTGATCGACTTCTGATTTAAAGACAAATGTGTTAACCCTGGGAACACTTACGAAATTTAGCTTTGCTGGGAGAATTTAAGGGTAAAATACTTTTGTCCCTTAAACACTGATTCTTAAACATCCTGTAACAGCTCTGACAAGCTTAATCAGCACACAGAATGGACAGATGTACTGTAGGCAGCCTTGAAATAGAAATGCAGACACATTCATAAGAAGTACAGGAAGTCCTGAGATATGCATTGTAGCTTTTGTGCATCAAACTCGAGAAATCCTTGTGACTAAGCTTCTATTCGTGTTAGACTTGTGCTGCCGGGAATAAATCATACTGACGACTGTGTTGCATTGTTGTACTTCAGTGAGCACGAGGAGTGAAAGGCTCGTCCCTGTTCCTTAAACTGTCACAGGTCACCAAATAATTTTTTTGTTCACCCACACAAGTTTTCCTCAGGCTTGGGATCTCATTCCATGTGAGTCAGCCATGAGTGTTGCTCCCTGAAACCCGTGCATGAATAGCAGGGACTCAGCGGCAAGCCTTGACAAGCTTGTCATCTAAATGCAGCATTAGTTTGAGATGGTGACATGATGCTCTAAAGACATTGCTGAGGGCAAAGAGATAAGAGTCCTCTTCCTGCTTCAAATCACAGACAAAGCTCACTGTTATAACAGGTGACATCATGGAATATACACAGTCTAAATCTTGTGTTTCCCTTTCCGGCTGTCATGGTGTCCACAGTTAATCATTTAATTCATATAAGTCGTAATTTCATAGGTTATATAGACAGTTATTTCATCTGACACAGTCAAAATATTTGAAGAATCTATCTATTATTTTTGCACTTGTAATGCTATATAAATACATGTTATTTAATTAATTAATTATTAACAATATTTTCTTCATGGTCATGCTAAATAGTTGCAACCTGTACATGCATGTTTAACTAAGTCTCTATAGCCATGGTAGAGACTCCATGAAGCTGTACTTGTGCCCAGCAGTCATGTCAACATGCTAACATGATTACAGAGACAATGCTAATTTGATGATGTTTAGTATGTGTAGTGCTCACATCCCAGTTTAGCATGACCGAATGAATGAAAAGTTAAGGATTAGTCATTATAAGTCATCCTCAGGATGGCATGAATGTCTACCAGTTTTATTGGGAGTCCATCCAGTAGTTGTTGACACATTTAAATCTAAACGACAAATGTCACCCTCATGGTGGCACTAGAGGAAAAGTTAACAATCAAAAAATCATTTAAAAAAAAATTAAGATTTCATCCTCAGAGAACCAAGAATGTCTAAACAAAATTTTGTACTCCAGATGTTGAGATATTTCACAGGATAAGTGAAAACTTTGACCTATTCATAGTGCAAAATGTAAGCTACAAGATTAGAGAAATCAGTGGGCTTCATCCTCAGGGCAACAGAGATATCTGTACAAAACTGAATGACAATTCACTAAAACACAAACTCATGGTGGTTTTAGAGAAAAAAGTCAGATTACCAACGTCAGTAGGCTTCATCCTATGGGGACCATGGATATCTGTACCAAAGTTTTATGGCAATCTATCCAGTATATCTTGAGGTACTCTTCCTGGTACCATGCTGCAGGCATGGCTAACAATTACAACAATTGCATTTAAAATGGGACATCACAACAAACATCTATTCTAAACAGATAACCTCAATCTCGATTGAATTGCTGGTTAGATCACTAAGTGTATTTGCCTTTTATTCCTGTGTTATAACATCTTTTATAATTGAGTTCTATTTCTTGTCTTAGCTGAAACTGGACCTCGGATCTGGGGAGCGGGTGTTAAAGTCAGAGCGAGGCACCCAGCTCAATGACCTGGCCTGGCACTCTGTGGAGGTCCACCATGTGCAGCACAACATCACTCTAACTGTGGACAAGAACTCTCACACAAGTGTAAAGATGCCAGGCTCCCATCGTGATCTCAACATCTTGGATGGCCTCTATGTTGGAGGCTCAGGCGGCCTAGACAGACTTTATATCCCCAGAGACCCGATTGGCTTCCGAGGCTGCATGGACAACGTGGTCTTTAATGAACATGACTTGCTGTCATCTCTTAGGCCTTATACTGGATTCAAAAATGTCCATGAGGTGTCTTTAGGCTGCAGTCCCCAATTCTTTGCCACCGAGGAGGACCCTATAAGCTTCTTCAGTTCCAGGGCTTACATTTCTTTTCCAACCTGGAATGCCCAACAGGAAGCGATATTTGAGTGTGTTGTGCACACTTCAGCCAAAGAGGGAATTATGTTGTACAGTTCAGCCAGAGAGGGCGACTTTGTGGCTGTGGAGATTCAAGAAGGTTTGCCAGTGGCAATTGTTGGAAAAGCAGGAACCAAAACTGAGCTTCGTTCCCTCACTTTCATCAATGACAGGAAATGGCATTCTATCAAGTTGCATTTCAGTTCCAAAAGCCTTGACCTAACTGTTGATGGAGAGATGGTGAAAAGCAGCATCAGCTCTCGTTCAAAGGGGCTTCAGCTCAAAGGTTATCTTTTTGTAGGAGGTATTGATGACAGCACCAGATCAGAAGTTAGAAAGGTGGGGCTCGTCTCTGTATCTGGAAAGCGTGTCAGGGGAGGTTCCTTCAAAGGATGTTTGAAGAACATTGAAGTCAATGGAGTGAAGATGGGTCTCTCTAGTGCTGTTGTCACCAAGGATATCTCAGTTGGTTGTGAGCCAGATAAAGAACCAGAACCATCAACCACCATAAGTCCAACAAGCGTTCCGGGATCCCTTTTTCACTTGGTGACACCAACACCATCTTTACACATGTCCACCCTTGCAAGGGGCTTGGATAGAAGGTATGGCTCAAATTTTGTGCAGCTCAAAAACCTTGTGGTGCAGGAAGGTAGTAGAGCATCTCTTGAGGCCAAACACATTAAGGTTCTCTTGGACTTCAAAAAGCTTGGCATTCGACAGTCTCAGATTATGTTCCGAATTCGTGAGCAACCAGTTCGGGGTCAGATAAGGCTTGATGTCGATCAGGACCAAGAGGAGAACACTTTCAGCATGTTGGATCTTTGGCATGGACGAGTGATGTATATCCATGGAGGGTCAGAGGAACCAGATGACTTCTTCATGTTTTCAATTTATTCTAGCAGTAGAAAGGAAGTTCCTGATTATCTGAAGGACAAAAAATTGTACCAGTACAATATTACTGTGACACCAACCAACGATGCACCTGAATTGAGTCTCCCTGAAGGAAATCTCTTTGTCCTGTTGGAGAACTCAAAGAAACGCCTCACCACGGATGTTCTAAAGGCCATAGACATTGACAGTAGCTATAATGACCTTGTCTTCTCTGTGCTTGGGAACCTGAACGCTGATGCAGGATATTTGGAAATTGAAAACAACCCTGGCAAGGCAGTGACCTCATTCTCATATTTAGACTTGGAAGAACTCAGGGTTTACTATGTTCACACAGGGGTTAGAAATTCAAGGATAGTTCTTAGAGTTAGTGATGGGGAAAAGGTCAGCAACACTGTGGTTCTAAGGGTCATGGCCATAGCACTGGAGTATAAGATTGCCAACAACACAGGCCTTGAGATCATTCAAGGAGAGACAGCTATAATTGGTTCAAAGCAGCTAGCTGTCCAAACCAATGCTATGAAACAAGTTGTAGATGTCCGGTATGATATGATTGAACCCCCTCAGTATGGAGAACTCCAGAGGCTTCACTCAAGTGGTGAATGGAGGCCTGCTGACTCATTTTCCCAAAGACTTCTAGAAAAAGAGCGCCTGAGGTATGTTAGCACTTTTCAAGACATCCAGACATCCAATGCCACTGATTACTTTAAGTGCAAAGTTAATGTGGCTGCAAGGGCAACCACTGAACTACTCTTCCCAATAACTGTGAAGTGGGTGAAATACCACCTGGTGAGGAATGTTATGTTAAACTTGGATAAAGTTAGGAAAGTGACACTGGACTCTGAGCATCTTTTTGCTGCAGCCGAAGGTGTGGCCCTCTTAGAGGATGACCTTTATTTTCGGGTTCTCACCATACCAAAGAAAGGAAAACTCTTACTCGAAACCACAGTCTTGTGGAAGAATTCAACCTTTAGCCAAAGAGATGTAACAGATCTTAAAGTACATTATGAGCTAGTTGACAGGCCTTATGAAGATACTAGTGACAGGTTCAAATTTCAGCTGGTTTCCAAACATGCTCAGTCTCAAAACTATGATTTCCAGTTTTCCATTAAAGCTGATATCAACAGTGTGTTCATGAGAAATGATGGACTCTCCCTTCTGGAGGGAGAAAGTAAGCTTATCACTAAAGATGAGCTCTTTGCAGAGACTTTGAGTACAAAGGATATGTACTACACAGTCATAAGCAGCCCCAGACATGGAAAGCTAGCCCGTATTAGTCAGTCAAATTCCAATGCTAGCTACGACAACATCTTAACCTTTAGTAATCAGGATATATTAGAGGAAAGGATAATGTACATTCATGATGATAGTGAAACAACTCAAGACGAGTTCACTTTCATAGCCTCCACCAGCGAAGGCTTCAAATCTTCCATTGCAGAGGATGAAATTGGCTCAAAGGGAGGATTGTTCAACATATCCATTCAGCTGGTCAATGACCAAAAGCCAGTACGTGTTGTTGATAAAGTTTTCCATGTAGTAAGAGATGGACAGAGGTTACTCACTTCAGAGGATTTGCGTTATCATGATGGAGACTCTGATTATGATGATGGTCAGTTGATTTACACTCGACGTGGAATCCCGATGGGAGACCTAGTTCTGGTTAATGACACCACCCATCGGCTGTTCCAGTTTCGACAGAAGGATTTGGAAGAAAAGCAAGTGTTGTTCATTCACAAAGGTGTGAGCACTGGCAGGTTTGTGCTCTTTGTCTCAGATGGAAAACATTTTGTATCAAGCCTTTTAGACATCAGTGCACACGACCCTTTCTTGAAGGCTGGCAACAACACTGGCTTACTGGTTCAGAAGGGCCAATCAGTAACCTTTTCCAGCAGTAACTTTAGTGTCATATCAAATTTAGACATCAGAGATGACCAAGAGGTAATTTTCAAGATGGATGTGGCTCCTAAGTATGGAAGACTTTATCACAATGAAACAAAGGTGGACTCGTTCACACTGTCTGACTTAAAGCATGGACTGATCTCCTATCGGCACGATGACAGCAAACATCTGGCAGACTATTTCAATCTAACAGTGAAAGTGAAAGGCTTTCGATTTGCAGTGAGGATCAATGTAAAGGTTTACCTGGAAAGTCATCAGAGGCCACCCATCGTGCTGCATCACAACAACTTACTGGTAGAAGAAGGAAAACCAGTGAAGATCGACGAGACTAAACTGGAGGTGAGTGTTTCAGAAGAGTGTCTGTGTGTGAGAGAGGGCTTGAGATTCCCAATCAACAATGCAATTTTTATTCTGGTTCAAATAATAATATATATTTTTTATTAATATTGCCAGATAAAATGAATTTTAACCCAATCAACTTTGTGTATATTTGCAGAGGCATTACAGTTCCACCATTTTTTGTCTAATTATGATATTATGCACATAATAATAATAATAATAATAATAATAATAATAATAATAATATATATACTTGTGAATTCTCAGCACCACGTTTCATTAGAGACATTTAAGATTAAGGACTTCCTATCCCTGACTATAAAAACATGTAATGAAACAACATGTGTCCTTTTTATAGTTAATGGAAGGAAAATGTTTGGCAGACAGTGTAAATTATGAAAGAAAAATATAACCATAACAAATTACTTGTCTTGTCCTGGTTTTTAAGGCTGCTGAAAAGGTAAAAACTGAATGCTGACCCATGTTCGTTTTTTTTATTTTACAATGATGTCATGTTGCATATAGAGTAAAATGAAAACTAAACTTTGGTGACACATGGAACATTTCAAGTTTAATCACCGACTATGTTTTCTGATCGTTGCAGGTCACTCACGAGGACAACCTGCCATCTGAGATTGTATTCACAGTCAAGGTAGCCCCCTCTCATGGCTTTCTCCGGCGTTTTGTCGAAGCGGAGCAGCGCCACATCGGAACCAAACAATCCCCTGTCAAGACGTTTAACCAAGAGGACATTAACAATGGGAACATCCAGTACATGCAGGTGGAGCCCAACCAAGTCAATGACACCTTCATCCTCGATGCCACCAACGGGGTCACTGACGTCAGCGACATTAGGATGTCTGTTGACATCATCCCACGCCTCATCCCACTGCAGGTCTCAAATTTCACTCTGAATGAGGGCGCTTCCAAGGCACTGACCCAGGATGTGCTCAAAGTCACCAACCGACATTTTTCTGGAATCAACTTCCTGTATAGTTTGACTGAGCCCCCCCTGCACGGCCACATTGAACACTCTCGACATCCTGGTGTGTCCATAACCTCTTTCACCAGGAGGCAGGTGAGATATTCTTACAGACAGTCCTTCAGTTGCTTTGGAGAAACAGCAACAGAGTGGCAGGTGGATTAATCGATAAATAATTAGATTTCATATGGCAGTAATATTTTATTTATCAAGATGAGAGGGTGTTTTCTCAAATATGCCCCATATTTAAAGAGTTTTTTTTCTAAACCCACAGCCATCTTTGCAGTGTTTGTAATCTAACTCATCCTTAATTAAATCAAAACATTAAAGAGTATTACCCTTGCTTGACCCCCATCATCCCCTTCTCACCCTATGCCAGCTAGAATCTCTTGTTTTGTTTTTTCTCTATGTGCATTTCAGAGAGTATAGTGACCTAAGTGTCAAAAAATATTAGTGTTTTGAATGGCTGTATTTTGAATAAATCTTTGCAGTTTTAGTTTCAGGTTCTCCCTAATAATGTCCATGATCTCTTAACCAGGTGGAACATGAATTCATTTACTACATCCATGACAGCAGCGAAACCTTAACCGACAACTTCACCGTGATGGCCAATGACTCAGGCCTGAGGAAGCAGAGTGCCGCCCAGACGGTGTACATCCAGGTTACAGCTGTCAACGATGAGCCTCCTGTTATTACAGCCAACAGGGTCCTCAGGGTGAGTCTGCACTGCTCTATATTTAAACTCTGGACGTGTTTTTTTTTTTACTAGCAGGTCTGGCACCATGGCTTACTGTCAGGCAGTTTTCACGTGGGCAGTGTTGCAAGTTGCCATGGCTGACTGGCTGGATGAGGAAAGTATGTTTGCTATGTGGAGGAGGGTCAAGGGGGGGGGGGGGGGGCGCTGGCAGCACAGCGCATGCATTGACATATATTTTGGAGGTGCTTGTTTGGTGTGAAGGAGTTACATTTCAAAAACGTCCCCTAGTCAGTTGCAAGCATAGCTGCTTCAGTGAATTGAAAGGGGAGCTGCTATTTTGTATAGTCTGGGGTGACCGGAAATGATTTCTAAGGCTTCTTATGAATACAAAAGACTTTAAATCAAAGAGAAAATAGCCCCCAGGCATTACATGAACATGAGATCATGCAGCTGGGAACATGATGCTTGAATTTAAGCCATTCCAGAGCGTCATCATAATGTTGAGCAGCATGATGGCATGGCCTGGAAATAGCAAACACGATATGGCCTCAGCTCAGTCCTGTTTCTACTGCGTCACAACTCTCCTCACTGTCTTCTTATCCAAAAAGAATTGCATTTACTACCTGTCTGTGAAAAGCAGTTTTTCTTGCATACAGTATATTTTGAACGTCACTTAAATTCACGTAAATTAGACAAACATTGTTGTGTGTGTCCATGTGCTGAGCAGTGCTGAGCAGTGCTCCTGCAGCCTCAGTGGCTAGAGTTGGGAGAGGTCCAGCTGGAAAGAGAGGCTGAAGTATAGGCTTCTATTGTGTGTGTGCAGCTTTGCCCCAAATGCCTCAAATTCCTGCAGACTCAGAGAAGAGCGACTTCTAGAATTTACTACACTGAAAAACATCAGGGAGCCAGGTGAATTATAGTAGTTTTAATCAGAAAACACTGAATATTTTTCAAAAGGGAGATGTTTACACATTTTGGTGACAGTCTCTGACAAGCTGGTCTGCACATATGTATGATCTATTGAATGCAAATGTGATCTCATCGGTCATTATGTCATGTTTTACCAGAGGGGAACTGGATTCTCAGTGTCCACAAGGTGGCTCTCTGCCACTGCACATCATGTTGGGGCTCAAACTGTGGAAGATTTGAAGAGAGACACAGGACTTCTTACAACGGACATACAGAGTCACCCTACCTAATTTCCATACAATTTATTGGAAAGTTAGTTTTGAAACAGCTTTGATGTTTTCTGACTCAATATTTTAAAAGGACTCAACAGATTTTTATTAATCAGTGTGCCATAGGGGATTATTGTTACATGTTACATAAGCTTGGCAAATGCTGAATAAACCCTACGACAATCCTGCATAAATATCAGAGGATGTCTGGTTAAAAATACAAGTTATTCATTTTTTAAATAAAAAATGAAACAAAACAAAACAGATCATCCTTTTTTTCTTAAGTTTAAAAAAACCTTGAAATCAGTAGACTATGATCCAATACAAATGTCTTGTGTTTGTAGGTTAGTTGTGGCAGTACTGACTGACACGTGATACATTCAACCTCTGTCTGCTTTCCAAAGTTTGCGCCAGATATCTAGAAGTAATGGCATCACAGTGACATAGAGCTGTGAGCAGAGTCTCCTGAAGTCAAATTCTTAATTGTTTGTCATGAGTATTTATCTTTCGGAGACAGGCTTAATGTGAAGCAACATGAGAGATTTTTTTACTTTGTGCAGGTGATATTAAAACCAAAGGCCTATTAAAACACCTCAGCATATAAAGATCAAAACAGTTGAGGTTTGGCAGTGAAGACTCACAGGAATTCAATAAAAATGGATCAAAGATATGATGAGTGTGGTGCAGTTTGTTTTGACTATCGTCTCCATGACTAAGGCTGCAGCCTGATGAGCATCCTGTCACATTTGAGGGATTGATTTTCACTCCAAGGGGCTGTTTGTGCAAATTGATCTCATGTGTCCTGTCTTTGAATTTGGTGGAGTCGCCCTGATGCGGTTTCAGACCGATCCTGCTGTGACTTCCTGTTTAATATGGGATTATTGGATGTGTAGTCATTTCCTGCTATGAGGAGCACGCACTCACATGTGTGGCAAGTGTTCTCATATGGGGAGAGATAGGACCAGTGTAATATGGTTTTACAGGTGCTAATTGAAAAAGTGCCCCATGCTTCTGATCCAGTAACACGTCTAGCCAAGTGAGAGACCAGCTCACAGCCAGTTAGTAATACAGTGAATTTTAGGGCCATTTAGACTCCAGTGTCACCCAGTGTTTAGTAGTTTTATAAAGGTAAAACCCGGCCTCAGATAGTCTTAAATCTTATGATGTCTGTGTTAGGCTGCACAAGTGTTTTTTTGTAGTTGTACCCACTTCCCTTCACCCTGCAAAGTGCAGTTCTGCAGTCTGCGACATTTCTCACATAAACCACCTTCCAGAGAGCAGCAGTGAGAAGTTTACAATAAAAATACTTGCTACTTAACCAGTGTGTGATCACACCATTTCTATAAAGTGCTATATATCTTGTGGCTGCATTGCACATTGATATGACCCATGAAAAACAGGAAATTTGCACTCTTTAGTATGTAACAGTACACTACATGAAATTCACTTTGACTCCAAAGTGGATTTTGTGACTAAACCTAACAATAACATTTATTGTGACCTTCTATTTCAGAAAATGCGTCAAATGGCTACATGTAATGGGAAAGTTGTCCTTCCTAGTTACAAACATGCAGATAATTATTACTTCTCTGCAGTCCCCTCAGCGCTACATCTTACAGCTCATTGTTTTTGTTTTCCAGCTCATGACTTTACTCTACCTATAGCTGTAGTCAGTGAAAAAGCTCTAAAAGCTCACTGTTCACAATCAGACACACAAAAACAACTACAAGCAGATGAGCATAGTGGAGCATTTAGCAGCTAAACAGAATAAAATTAATAAATTCAGGTTTAACCATGAATATAAATATTTTAAACTACTCTTTTAACTCTAGCATGTGTCATGGTTTCATGGTAGGTTTTTACTAATATGACTAAATCCCTATTCGGGCAGTTTTAACATTACAGATGGGTGATAGGGAATCAAATGGTCACTGTGCTGTTCTGTAAGTGACTCATCTTCCTGGACAGCATTTTTAATACTTCAAAATTAGAGGATGTGGTCTGTAATAGATTTTGTGTCTATTGGTTCTCAGAAAAAGGTATCCTTCGTCAATAGTTTTGTGTCCCGTGTGTTCACGAGTTCCTCTGTTGGGACCTTAATGGTGTGTCTGTTCTACATCCAACTGTGTTTACAGTCTGCGTAGCTATATTTAGCCCCAAGATGCCCGTCATATGTTCATTATGTTGTTGAATGTGACTTGAGTGATGCTCAGAGTGACACAGGTTGTTATTGTCTCAGCATCTTTTAGGTGCCTCAGTTAGAGATTGTTTTTGTAGCAGTTCTGCTTCAGTGGATGATGAACAGTGGAAAATGACTTGGAGAGAAGAAAGAGAGAGAGAAAAACATGTGAGAACAGCATCCTGGGTCCATTGTATGTGGTGATGAATGACAACGACACATCAGCTGTTTCCGTCCGTCTTTTATGTGTCTCACTTCCTTTTCAGTTGTTTCATATCTGCGGAGATTAGGTGGATTTAATTAATGGAAAAAAAAAAGTACCTGAGACGTCATTCTGTTCTATCCTCAAGACAATTTTATTAGATTTTTTTTCCAGAATACTTGAATTATGGCTGTAACGACGGGCAAATGGAAATAAGCTTCAAAGTAGCGAGTCTATTGCCCCATTGTATAACAAAATATGACAGTACCTCATGCCATCAATCAAAATAAATGTCAGAATCGCATATGCCTGTCAAATGCTGTTAGGACCTTCATTCTGAGCCATGTCAAACGACATTCTATATCTTCACGTAGATCACAGCTGACACCCGTTGCCCTTGTCCATCTTGTGTCCAGGTTTGGGTGTCCTCAGTGACAGAAATCAGCCCAGAGGATCTAAGGGCGCAGGACCAGGACACACCCCCAGAGGAGCTCCAATTTATGGTGACCCCACCAAGCAACGGATACCTGGCCCTGAAGAGTGCCCCCATGAAGGCGGTGCTCAACTTCACCCAGGCCTACATAGACCAAGGACAGCTGCTGTTTGTGCACAAAGGTAAAGTGTGTTCCCTGCTTTTTTGTTTTGTTTTAATAATCTAATGTAATAGTTCCATTTGATTTGAGTCGATTCTTACTTTGCATTTATACAAACAGAATAAAAACAGGCAACAGAAATGAAACAGGTGGGAGAGGAGAGGTCAGGAAGCCACAGACCTGTACAGTGGGGCTCCCCCTCAATTAAAAACCAAAGAGAACATTCCTCTGTTTGTGTGGAGATGGATATAGAAGAAGAAAACATTATAGCAATATAAGTGGGGTTGGGGGATAATTCAGTTCTAATCATTTATCAACTTTGACTTGATTTGTATTTACGCTCATATCATGTTCTCATTCTGTCATCCAAATGAATGATTCTAAGCAAACTGCAATTAAAAACTTAAATTAATATCTTAAATATGACCTGTAATTAATTGGTCCGGTTGTGGTCAGTGTTTATTCTCCTGCACAATTTGGATTTAATGCAGTAAAGCCAAATGTAATTCAGCTCTGTTTTTATGATTCAAGATACCTTGTTGTTGTTGTTCCTTTTGTGTGAAGTCAAGTCAATTTTTATAGCACAACAGACGTTATCTCAAGGCACATTTCATATAAAGAAGTTGCTGCTGACAGTTCCCACTGTTTGATTTGTCCTCTGCTCAGTTCCCCCTGTTGCAGAAACAATGTGGAACTCTCTTCAGTAGCTGTTAATTTACTTGCAGCACTGATACAGTTCAGACAGACTGGACTGAAAGCCAGGCTGCAGGTGGTAATAGTCTGGAAATGTGATGTGAAACGATGGATAAGATCTGTCAACATTTGATAGCGTCAGTCTCAGATCAGATTTCTGCTCACTCTCCTGATTCATATCCACTTTTTTCTTTGCCTGTACTTGTACTACGAGGAAAGGTTGTGATAGCAGTGTGTGTAAGGTACTTGCCCCATCCTGTATATTGAAGAATTTCTTTTTCACACACACACATTTACACACATCTACACCTGTATAGACAATTGATTTTGATTAAATAGCCCCTCATTGAATCAGAATACGAAGTTTTAGCTTGTGTTGCAGTTTTTTTGTTTTTTTTAGACCATCAGGAGTGCTGATCACCTACTTTTTTCTGTCTGTGTATTTTGCAGAAACCAGACAGAGCTCATTTGTAAATTTGCTCCTGCCGAGAACAAAGAGACAACTTGTCCTCACAAAACTAAGATGCAGTTGTTCTTTATTCAATGCAGCAGTCAGAATCTAACAATGTTCCCTCAGAGACTTCTTGACAGTTTGATGTTGTTTTTCCTGTCATGTCCAGGTGCCATGTCTGGAGGATTCAACTTCCAAGTCAACGATGGTGTGAACTTCACCCCGAGGCAGATCTTCAGCATCACTGCCAGAGCCTTAGTCCTCAGTTTAGAGAAAAACCGTCCACTCAAGGTGTTTCCAGGTAAATCCTTCCCTCTGAATAGAGTCTTGTCATCAAAGGAGAAGCCTGGTGTTTTCTCTATAGTTTTATTGTTGTCAGTAACGCATTGGAAAACTGTGCTAGCCGATCTCTCAATATCTGTAGTCTTCTCTACTCTGTGTGCAGCACTCAGCTCTGAGACACAAAACTGTAAAGATGGGTCACAAATAGATATTTAGTTTAATTTTTTTTTTTCAAAGTTGAGTTGATTTCCTAGAATGAGATTGCAAGAATTTTTGTCGTTTTGATTTCTTTTTTAGTCTTTTAGTCATGATGAAACTACACAGCTACTGTACTTCCTTAAAGGAACTGAAACGAAATATTTCTGTCTGTCACAGTCTGCTCACACAGACTCTTTTTAGTTTTATTGTATTAACCATAAGCAAAATATTGATTTCTCCTTTTTGTTTTTTTGTATTTTTTTTTGTGTGTGTGTGTGTGTGTACGTACATGCAGGTGATGGCTAAGGTTAGGGTAAGGGGCTAGGGAATGCAATATATTAAGGGCGAGGGTTATATCAAAGCCGGGTCCCCACAAAGACAAAGGTGTGTTTGTGTTTGTTTGTGAAACCTTGCCCTTTCCTTTGCAGTATTTTTTTTTTTTTTTTTTTTTACAATGGTGGGGGGGGGTTATATTCGGAACAAAATTTTGAGATTAAAGTTGTAAATTAATTTTAAAAACTCTGATATTTTCTGAGATTCAAGTCACACATTTACATAAATATGTCAGAAAACAGTTTGTTATGTTTTTTTGGTCAAGGAACCACATGACTTCGCTTTGCAAGTTTGGATTAACCTCATCACACCACAGATGCTGCTGCTTGCTGTGCATTATGCCTGCAGTGAATGACCTAATCATATTATACTCAGCCTACATTATATATTTTTAACTGAAAACCCCATGTTTTATTGTGTTTGTTCATCGTCTGTGATGTGAGGTAAAAGTGTGCATCCTGCTCATCATTCAGTTATAAAATCCCAGCGCACCAGCATCTCTCCTTGTTGAGTGCTCTCCCACTGACAGCGCTGTCAGCTGAGCACTCGGTCACACTGGATGACAGTAGAGGGGGATGTACCAGCGCCTGGTCTAAAAGCCTAGTTTAGCCGCCTTCATTGTGAACTGCATCACACTTCCACCATCCATTTGTTGTTAGGGTTTTTTTATTTTAGGTGTTTTATTATTATATATTTATCACTTTCATCTCAGAGAACATCTGAGGTTTTTTCTCATAACATTTTCTTATGATTGACCCCATTACGCCATACTTTTCCAACAGCCAAGTGATTACATTACCCAAATACCAGACTGGTGATGTTTTAATATACAGGATGCGTCTTTTAAAACTCAGGAGCTAAAAATAGACTGACTGCTGTCTGTGTCTGAAAACACATCTGAGATCTTTTCTGAGATTTCCAGTGGTCCGGTTTGTGAGTTAGGAGGAAAGAATATTGTGAGGGCTGCAAACTGCCAACTGGCACGCTCTGCTGAGCTTCCCAGCCACAGGGTGAGTGTGTACTTGAAAAGCTGTGCCACTGTCTGTCTGAGGCAGCCCTGTTTGTGCTTTGTGCCAGGCGGGACAGGGAGAAGGGGGGCGGGATGGGAGCTTTAACAGACAATGAAGGGTTTTGATGGGGTGAGGGGTGACATGAAACACTTTAACACTGTGGTGGGGAGATTAATGTTTTTCCTCTTCCTTGCAAAAATCCTCAAATGTCTGGGTGCTTTCTGTAAAACTGTGCAGACTCCTCACTAAATGGTTGCATATGCCTCATTAAGAAAACCAGTGTTTACCTGAAAGTGTTCTGACAGTGATTCATTGTGTTGTTGCCTGCAAGTACCACAAAGGTGATAGCATGAGGAGAAATATATATATATATATATATATATATATATATATATATATACACACATATACACACACACATATAAGTGATGATACTCTAATACTGAATTCTCTTACTTCTTTGTTGTTGTATTCACCTAAATCTGTCTCATCATTATCATTTTATGAATGTATTTTTATCCCATAGGCCTAATATTTATGATGTATTGTTTGTGCAGTGATAAACATGTGTCACACGTTCGTCTTATTAACAACACAGGAGCTGGGGAAAACTATTTTGGTCATGTTTTGATTTTACATCTCTAAGCATTCTACATGTCTATCTACTGCCATCAAGAACAGCTGCACAAACATCTGACAATATACGAAAAGCCATTTCTGACAGATTTAGCGCATGATAGGTTTTCGTGTAAAAAAAAAAAAAAAAAACAAGAAAGCCCGTCTCCCCCTCTTCCTCTCAGAAGGAAATTTCCCATGAGACTGACAAGTCTCTTTCGTGGGAGTGCTCATGAAAAGTGATGAATGAATTTCACTGTGCTTCGACCCCCTCTTTCCCTCATCCTATCATTGCCTTCCATCATTCATTTATCAGCAGTCTTTTTTTAGTATTCTCACAATCTTCACTGTGGCAGAAAGGGTTATGGAGATCTATGTAGTTCATCTTACAAAGAAAAGAAGCTCTCAGTAGTGAGACCCTGTCATCATGCATAGAAGATGTTTCCCCTTAGGTTTTTCCCAAGTGGAAGATTTCTGCGCCTGTGAGGAGCTGATCCACTTTTAATTTCTTGTGTGGATTTTATGTAACACCCCGCACTGCAGTTGGACAGTGCTGTTAAAAAGTCTGTGATGTCTGCAGTGCAGCTTTAATTTGACACATCAAAGGAGTCTCATCAGTCTATTCCAGACCTTGCTTTGCATAATTTGGAGTCAAAAAGACGTGAAACGCCTCCAGAAGGAAAAACTTGCTACATTTGATGCAGCTACACAACAGTCTTAACAATGTGGTCAGAGCTAAACTGAATACCAGACAAGAAAGACTGTTTTTCTTAACAGATACAGTTTCATGATCAATAATCCAAGACACGTCATCAGTCATTTTCTTAATTCAGTTTCATGTCTTTCCTCCAGGCTCCTCTGCACCAATCACAAATGAGGATTTACAAGCGGAGACCAATGACATTAGCAACACCTCCAATCGCATCATTACATTTAGTGTGATACGGCATCCTAAGCTGGGGCGACTGGTGACAAGGCAGCCTGATAATTCAACAGTAGACATCTCCACTTTCACACAAGATATGGTGAGTGAAGAGCTGGTGGTATCAACACTTTTCTTTCAAGATATTTTAAAATAAAATAAAAGGGATGTGAACCAGAGTAAGACTGAACATCAGGGTTCCTCCATTCATGTGGAAAGTTGCCAAATTTCCAGTATGAATAATAGATATTCTGCATCCTTATTCAGGAAATGGACTCTGTGCTTCTTGGGCTGAGTGGAACATGTTAGGCTTTTATGTAATCAGATATTTTTGATGGATTATTATCTGACACAGTTAAAGCTGTGATGCTTTGTGTGCTATATTTTACTGCTGAGCAAAGCAGATTTAAATTAATGATGAAATCTTGTACACATTGTAGAAATGTCTTTGAGAATGGTGAAGAATTATTGAGGCCAATGAGTTGTTTATATGTAGTAGATTAAACCATCAATTGATTTTAGGGATGATAATATGCTGCTTTTGCACAAATGTATTGATGTGAATTTATTTTGGATCAAGCTTTCCTGAGGATTTATGGTGTTTCTGTACCTTAGGTGGACAGGAAAGAGGTTATGTACATTCAAACCCCCATTGAGTCAGTGGGCTGGGAAGCCATGGACTCCATGACCTTCTCTGTGGCATCACCGCCTGCTTCTCTGGACAGTCAGACCTTCAAAATAGACATTTCCTATGAGAATACTGGACCTGAACACGACACAGTCCTGCTCGCAAACACAGGTATGAAAAGAGTCTACAGCCATGCTAGCGGTTCTGTAAGACTGTACTTAGACAGTGCTTTGAGCTGAATGTTAACATCAGCATGCTAACATGTAAACAACAACAATACTAAAATGACTTTTGTAGACATCACCTGGGGCCACACTACTAGCATAGCTAAACTAGCTAAAAACCACAAACTATGCTCTTGTTTATGTTGATTTATTGAAAAGAAAAAGTGTCTAACAATGTTATTTGTGGTGATTTACTTGGGGATAGGTGCGGCGGTAACAGAAGGGGAGAGTGTCATTATTGATGAGTCCAAGCTTGATGCCACTAACCTGATGTCCAAGCTGCCAACACCTCAGCGGGGCTCCCATGAGGTCTGGTTTCAGGTAACATCCCTGCCTCAGCATGGCGTCATCATGGTGGGTGAGAGAAACCTCACCAAGGAGAAACCCAACTTCTCCCAGTTCATTATCCACAAATACGGTATCACCTACAAGCATGACAACTCGGAGACAGCTTGTGATTCTTTTGCCTTCAGTGCATGGATAAATCCTAAGGGAAAAACAGCACAACGCCCTCAAGATGACAGTGATGTTGTTGAGGAGCGTTTTAACATTACAGTCACACCGGTGAATGATCAGCCACCTTTGCTAAAAACCAAAGCTCCAAGTCTGAGGGTTGTACAAGGAGATACAGTTGTCCTCGGGCCTGAGAATCTCAAAGTTGAAGACTTAGACAATCCCCCTGATGATATTAAGTTCTCTGTGATTAGCAAGCCAAACAATGGTTACCTAGCTCTTGAAGGAAGTTTGAATCAGTCGATAGTGGCCTTCACCCAAGCCCAAATCAATAACAGAAGCATCTATTTCATCCATGATGGAAGCTCCGCCTCAGGGGTGTTCTACTTCAGTGTTACAGATGGCCATCATAAACCAATTTATAAACTCTTTAACCTAGAGGTGACAGAAATCACAATTTCTCTGGTCAACTACACTGGATTGACACTGGAGCAAGGCAAGACTTCAGTATCACTGACCCAGGATAACCTTGATGCTGTTACCAATGGGAAAAACGTCACCATTCACTACCAGATTACAAGGCCTCCAAACTTTGGCAAACTTCTGAAGGACAACGACAAAGAGGTTACACAGTTTGAACAGGAAGATCTACAGGCTGGAAGGTTGTCCTACCACATGATCTCCCTTTCCTCTGGAGAAGACAGCTTTGAGTTTACGGCCCTCACTTCAGAAGCAAATCTCACCGGCCAAGTGCTCAACATAACTGTCACACCTTTGATCAAGTTTGGCAAAGGTGTGAGGATTCCCAATGGGATTGCTGTGAAACTCAGCGCTAGTTTTCTGAATGCCTCTGAACTTGCTAATATTAGTAATAGTGACCCTGTATTTGAAATAATCTCCCACCCTAAGTATGGGAAGGTGGTTCAAACAAAACCGAAAATGTCCAGGAAAGCTGCACAAGCTGACTCCTTCACCTTTAAGGAGGTGATGCAGGAGAAGGTAGCCTTGGAGCTTAATGCCAATATGACTGGAGTTCAAGAGCTGAATAACTCATTGGTGTTTCTGCTGAAAGCTGATAACATCCAACCTGCTAAAGGGGAGTTCCACTTTACAGTTGTGCCATATGACTCAGCACTTTTTCCCACCACAAAGAGTCCTGTCCCAACCACATCATCTGTTACTCAGACACCAATCCAGACTTCCAGAAATGGAACTGCTTCACCATTCCTGTCTACAGCTTTCCTCTCCACCCAGCAACCAAGCAAAAACCAGCAAAAGTTCAAGGGACGCAACCGCTGGGGAAACTCCAACAGAACTAGCATTTTCAGTACGACGCTCGGCAAACCAACACGTGGAACGGAGGATTTCCCCTTTAGGAACACACCAGTTCGTGTGGAATCCTACCCGCAAAAAACCTCCAATCCGCTCCTGGTGATCTTACCACTACTGGCCCTGCTGCTGCTTGTAATCATCTTTGTAGTCCTGGTTGTGTTTCTTCGACATCACAGGCTAAGGAAGCAGAGCACTACTGCACCAAAAGAGACACCTTCCACTGGTCTTCCAAGCAGTGAGTCCTACCAAGGCGAAACCCAGAGGAGCACAACAGTTCCCTCAGTGACTGTCACTCCATTGAACCCCAACTGCCCGGGCAGCCCTGTTCTTGATCGATTACTGGTGTCAAATCACGGTACGGGTTATGACACCATTGATTCAAACATGCTCATAAGTTCCTGGAGCAATGGTTCCCCTGGAGCATCTTCCCAAGTTATTAGAACCGCCACACCCACTCTTCAGAAGAATCAGTACTGGGTATGATCTTCCACAAACCGACTTATAGCTATATGTGTTGGAGATATTGTTACAGGTTTTGATAATGGATTAAATGTGGTTGAGTACCAAATGAGGCTGTAATTAACTATTTTATTAGCTTAAAGCTGCATGGATCAATATTTTTGTATTAATACTGACTCGAATTACCGTGTCATGTGTAAGGTTTCACTCATTGTGACAAACTCAGAATTATCACCCAACACAAAGTTCAACAAAGTGACAAACTAGCTAAGGAAGAAAGTCAAATATGTAGCAAATTAAAGACCAAGAGTTGTTGGAGTCTAAATCAGAGCTAAAAGCTCATCATATGGCTAGAAAGAGAGCTCAAGTGGGACAATAATGTGCTGGAAGTGTTATAAGGCAATTGTTTGCTAACAATTTAAGCAACAACTTTAAAAGGCCACAATACAGTTCATCAAGACAGTGCATCTATTTTGAGTTCTTGTGCCCCTTGGTGGCCAAATATTGATTCATGCAGCTTTAAGGATAGATAATGGACAAAACCACTATTGCCAAAGTTATTTGGAATACATTAATAAGAGTCAGGACGACTTTGAGTTGCACAATCCATTGAAACACTGGCTAACAATCCAACACCAATTACTGCAATAGATTCAGCTGGTGGGACAGACTTTGGTAATTAAGCATTTACGAAACAATCATCATTCTGGTAAATTATAACCTATGTTTGGTGCCTAATTTAATCAGTCACGTCGTTGTCTGGTCCTCATGCACATTGAAGTCTCTCCCATTATGGGTCATGGTCATCAGAGCGGGAGCTGATGCAACTGTGAATTACTAAGACTGACACTGGTACAAAGATGTATTGTCTAAGGATTTCAATTGATTGTTCAGATTTTATATTGTTGTTATGTATCATATATTACAGTATAACTTTTTGTAAACTCAGGTATTTTGTTAATAGTCATTTACTCCATGTTACCTTTAATGAGGGTTGCATGTCTTGCCAATAACAGGTTTTTGTTTTCACATTGCAATCTTATAAATTTGAGGGTTTTGTCGCAAATGCTTCCCACCATGGTTGTATATTGAAATGGTTTTGCACCACTATTAAAATATTTTTTTCTTTATAGCCCTGGTAAAATCACAAAAAAAAAAACTGTTTTATAATTTGTTCTTTTTTTATTTTACTATGCACATTATTTATATATTTTATATTGTATTCCACCCACTTTCACTTTCACCTCAGTGATTAAAATTCAAACTGCAGGTTCATTCTGTCATCATTTAACAGGTTTTCCTACAGTTGAATAGATAGTGGGTTCACCTACTTTAAGGGAGATTTAGCTGCTAAGCCTAAAACAATCTCATTAGTCTGGGAGAGGTAATGACTTTCTGAGGTGAGATATTAAATATTTGTCAACAGAACAAGTTGTCAGTCTCTTGCTTTTGAGCAGCAATTCAAGGAGTCCTTCTTTGAAAATACTGACAGGTGTTTCCCAGACAAATTACAAAAAACTGACAATTTCTTTGACTGAAATAACAGCTGGTATTTATGTTCATTATTTAACACTGACAAAACTGTATTACTTGTGTCCTTAGATTCTTGACATTATGTACTGTAGGCCTTGGCTGTCTGACACTGAAATGCTGTGTCTACTGTAATGAAAGGTACTTTTCTGACTTGTTCTGGCAAGCTAGGCAAGATAAGAAATTGCTGTCACTGAAAATCACTGTAAACTTGTATGTTATGGAATCATTTTGTACTGAACAGAAGTGTCTATCCAGTGTATCCCAGTGTCATATGAATGATGTAACCTATGTAACAAGTGTCATAGTTATTTATACCATATTTTTAATAAACCACTTTAAAATGTTTGGAAGGAATTACTGTCTGCTATCCTACAGTAGGAAAATCATACCTTGTAAGTGTGTATAATCTGTGCAGTCTTTTTTACTTAGTGTCTACCCAATTCTCCTCCAACAACATTTATAGGCATCCAAATTATCCCTTATTTCTTCCAGTTAAATTAGTTTTTGGCAGTTTTCTCCTTCTCTATAATTTAAACTGTACTTGCAGCCTTTTGCCCTCCTCTTAATGGCGCTTTACTCATTTCAGCAAAAGATACATTGCACCGGAGGACCAGTTAGAAAAAGATAAATTATCATCATCACTTCTCCCAGTTTCCTGCAATTACTCTAATTGTGGTTTTCTCACATCCAAAAACAATAAAATGGTTTTGTCACATGATCTGCACCAAGGTGTTGTGTGTTCTCCATCAGAAATGTTTTGTTGCCAAGGCAAATGTTCTCTAAGCATCTCAGATGGTACCCAGACGGTAAACATGTAATGTGATTTAGACAAACACAAGGACCTTTTTCTGAAGCTGAAGCTTCATTTACTGCTGAGTCAGTCCACATGACCCATGGTATCATACAAAGAGTATCTGTTTTCCTAATGCAAAAATTCTTGCGACTTTAGGATGTCTGTCACGCGTGGACAGGTCTTAAAGATTACAGTAAACTCATAAAGAAAGAATAAAGAACTCTTTCATCCAAAGATGCATCCAGCTCAAGACGTGTACACAAGCAGTGCCGGTGTGCTGAATAGTGAATAGAATGAGCTAATAGGGGTGGTGAGCAATGGCATCACATGTGAGCTGCAAACTTAGCACAATGATGTCAAGCCACAGAGTCCACCAACAGGAACTTCATTGGGATCCTGTTGTAAACCACAACATTGTCATTTATTAAAAGGACATTTCAGCACAACTTGGGACAGACATCACCAAACTGTTTATCATCAGCACAGGAGTGTGCAGTCAGCACTCTGACAACAGAATTCCTAGTGTTTTTATTGGTTACCATCTACATAGCTTACTGTTTCAAACATAATATATAAATCACAACTAAAAACAAAGAACAAACCTACTGAGCATAGTTAGTTACGCATAAGCAAAAACATAGATTAACAAAAGTAACTTTTTTTTCGGAAAAATATAATAAAGCTGACAGAGCGGTCACAGACCACAGGCAGTGCTGAAGAGGTTAGTACACATTAAAAATAGGATGAATAGACCACATTTGATAATGTATAACCAAGTACTATGCATTTATTGTGCTTGTGGAACCACAGCCCAACCATTACCAAGATCCTCAAACTATTACTGTATGTGATGACATAATATTTACACCATCTCTTTATCAGTATCAGCTGTTTGCATGCGTTTACCCTGGACACAGGAAGAAATTAGTTTTGTGCAGCAAACTAAACACACTTCCAATAAAGACTGAATGCAAGGAGCTGGCCACTGAACGTTTCACTAGTGGCAAAGCTGGGAAAATGGTGCTGGATTCAATGGAAGTGATTCAGAAAAATATGAGACATCATAAACAGCTACACCACATGGCATCGTAAAAATGAATCACTACAACAGCAACAAGGAAAATGGATTTACAAAAGACACAGTGTCCCAAATTCATAATACATGCTAATTCTGTACTATATGATAACTGTCATAGTATATTATTTTGGAGGTTAGTACACAAAAATATCATACTTAACCATTGAACCTTAACAACAAATAACACAATACAGTATGTGTGATGTCAGATGTGAATCAAACTGAAATTTCACAAAGAGACATCAAAACGTTTTTCCTAAGATTTAAAACTTATTTTTGTTTCATTTTATTCTATTTAATTTTTTTGGTCAGACTTTTTCTTTCAGAACCAGAGGTGCCCGATATAGCTTCTTCCACTTTGCAACTCAATAAGAGTACCTACAGATAATAAGATAGATACAGATTCCTGTCAAGTTAAACTTGTATAGAACCATACTAGTGGTTGCTACGAGCAACGGGATGTTCAACTGAAACAGGTGGTAGAAAAAGACCTATTCATGGGTAAAGGTAGCTCAGCAAAATTACCACAGTGAAGACAGTGCTGATGTGGTGTATTTCTGTTTGAGTTTCAGATCTTTGAATCTTCCAGCATTTACAGTTTTTTCAGCGATTCAAACAGGTCTGGTGTTGTGCTCACTGACATCTGTTTGCCAGGAGTCTTGTTATAGTTTTAATTTCTCAGAACGTTTAAGAGACACAAGTGAGAGGTATTTTCACAGGCTTTAGGTGATTTAGATCATAAAGTTCCTCATTCACATACAAACACGCTCACACATGTATATACACACATAAACAATCATATACAGACAGACTTGTAATTCAGCTTTTCTGTACTTTGAATCCAAACCACGTTCCAACCTCAGTCCCCAAGCTGCGAAACCAACATTGTTTTGACGGGTCAAACACAACTTTGCTTGAGTACTTTCATCATGACAGGAGTAGAAAGGAAATCATGTGTACATATCTGCGTACAAACACACACACACACATTCTTGGTGAGACCACCCACAACTGTTATAACATAGTGAGATTGCCTGTTTGTGTTTAGGAATGTTGACGATGTGACTGACTGAACTAAGATTATCCAGAGACTACAACAAGCTGGCTCGCACTCTATTTATTGCCTGGAACATCCGAGAGACGCATGGTTTGTTTCGGATGTCATGTCTTTTGTCTGGTGGAACACAACAAGCTATAAAAAAGGGGCGGATACTGAGAGCAAAAGCACATTAAATACCAATTTAATGGTCACATTTACGCTGTTATATTACATGGTGACTTCATGGTGACATTGGTATTGAGACGAATCATATGGTTTTTGTTACATTAATAATGAAATCATCATTAGCAGTACTACTGCTTCACTGTAAACAGTCTGAGTCAAACAGTGAATGTCAAAAAATGATGTCAGGGTTTCAGGAAAGGCTGATTTTACTGATTTGGACCGTTTGGAGTGAAGCTAAAGTTACAGTGTGTAAGCAATAAGAGGCTTCGCACACACAGATTCAAGTCATGCCTGCTGTTCTGTTAGACTGTATTTTAGCTCGGCTGGGCTTTCAGCTAAATGCTAATGTCAGCGTGGTAGCACATCCTTATGTTTAGCAGGGATAATGCTTACCATGCTCACCATCTTAGTTTAGCATATTAGCATGCTAACATTTGCCATTTAAGACTAAACACAAAAGTACAGCTGAGGCTAACGGGAATGTCATTTGTTTTACAGGTACCAAATGTTGAGATATCTCACAGGACAAGTGAAAATTTTGATCTGCTGGTGGCAGGTCAAAATATCAAGACATCACTAAAGTCTCATCAGAGTTCATCCTCTGGACATCATGAATATTTTAACTGCATTTCATGGCAATCTATGCAATAGTCAGGACTTTTCAGTCCAGGCCTAAGTGGTGGACGGATAGATAAAACAACATTGCCATGCTCAAAGCCACGATGCTAGTGTAGCTGAAAACCTCGCAGGATCAAGGAAACTACTGATTACACATTACATCATATTGTAACATGCCACTGTATTAGTGCTAATCTTTGAGAAGTGCAACAACACTGATATAACATGTCTTCTCCTACACAGGTCTGCAGTAGAATCCATTATCAGTTTGACCTTTTACCATCATCAGTTCAAGACATCTTACATCTGTTATGAAGGCTCCAGCAGATGCAATGACATGATACCATTACATACTTTCATTACAAAGGTAAATTTATCATAAGAGTAAATCATGCTCATCCAAACTGGCACAAAACTAGTACTCAATCCAAGCATGTTGGACTCATACGTGCACACAAGCATGAGCAGGAGTCAAATTATAGTCTCAGAAAGAGGAAGCTAGTGTGGAGTAAACACTGACATCATGGTATGTGGAGTTACAAAATGTGGATGTCTGGCAGGAAACGGTCACATGTTGGACACTCACAGCAGTCAGGGTTTAAATTCCCATTACCCCAGCTGTTTCCAATGTTAAACAATCAAGGTGTTAGCTGTACGGTTTTCAGTCTAAATTACAACACTGAGATTTAAAAGTGAGCTAATGTCGGCCATATAACAGCTAATACATTGTCCCGTTGTATGTGAGACAAAATTGAGAGAGATAGTGAAGGATAATTAGTCAAGACGAGTTCCTGCCCTCATATATTAAATCTCAGATTGATCATCGTAATTTAAAGGGGTGGTAATTGTGGGGCAGAGGGTTAAAGAACAATAGCGCCCTGCAAGACAAGACTACGAGAGACAAAGCAGTCTTGGCTCATTTGGTTTAATAAGGTTCCACACAGGCAAACCCAGATGGCTAATTGAATCACTCCTACCTCCAGTTGTATTTTACAGACAAAGACTATGTTTCTGTTCTACAAAGACTCTACTTTTCTCTCTTTCACATTTGCAATAATATCAATGTCTGTATGCTGAAAAAACTGCTAACATATCATCCGCAAAGTGTCATTTAGTTTATTAATAAAAGCTAATCAAGGCACTTAAAATACTGAAAAGGGTTTCAGAATCTAACATGTCGGTGCTGAAATCCACGTTGGTTGCCTTTAAGGAGGAGAAAGCACAGTTGCGCAAATGATGAAGTAAAACAAAAAGCCACATTGCAATTAGGCTTATTTTTCTTTCTTCCCAGAGCTCTTTACCCAAGTGGCATCAGTATCGGGGCACTGTTTTATCTGAAGCTAAAGTGGGTCTTATACATTTCTCATCTGCGGGGGGAAGGATTAGCTGCTTGATTCATTGACAGGCTTTTCTCTGGTTTTTGGCAGCGAGCACAGCTTCCTCTCAGCTCTGCTCTCGGCTGATGTGATCTGAAATGGCACCAAAGAAGACACAAATCATGCACACATTGAAAGTGATTTATAGAAACTATGGTAAAACTAAGATATTTAATAATTTAACTGTCCCTCTATATGGTTTTGCAGGTGTAAACAAGTGGTAATGGTCCTTAATTAGTTTGATAGATTCACCCCTCGTCTGTATCTTTTGGGACACTTAAAATGGTATATGGCAGCCCTTCATAACACACACTGTAGCTCTGTGCTTGTAATACTTGAATACCAAGCCTATTTTTACTCTTTTATTAAATTTTCTTATTGGTTACAGCATCTGACCTGATTTTGAAGCCTTTATCTTTTTTTTTCTTTTTTTGTTAAATAAATGACACCAGGATCATCAGGTTATGACCCATTTGATGTTCCTGTATAATCTAATATAGACAACCTCTGAATTATATCAGCATCTGACACACACACAAACACACACACATTAACACACAGTACCAACACACATATACAAACACACGTGTGGTCAACTCCCACGTGTCACACCATCCATTGATTTGATAACTCTCTTGTCAATAGATTCATTCACAGTGGGATCATAAACAGATGTCATGCACCAGATGTTCAGCCTGATGTTGTGCTTTCCCTGAAGCCCTGCTCTCATCATACAGTCATTATTGTTAGAGTGGGATGTAAGAGGAGAGATGTGGTGACATAGGACTATTGACGTGTGAAAAAGCATCATGGGCCAAAATCAAACCCTCAGTGTTGCCAGCATATGGATCCATGCTATTCCACGGATTTCATCATCCTTTCATTAACACGCTCATTTAGACATTGATCTGGATAATCTGTGAATCAGTGATGTGTGAGCGTGTGAACAATGAACCTGTACAGCAGGAAATGTATACTGTGTGTGTACGTGTGTGTGTTAACTTTGAGAGAGGTCAGACCTCCAGCAGAACCATGTCAGTTGGTTGTTTGATGACTGTGGTCGACTGTGTTCTCTGGGTGGCAGTGGACAATGAGGGCAGTTAGCTGGTCAGCAGTGTGTGTGGGTGTGTGTGGGTGTGTGTGTGTTTGTTGAAGAGAAAGAGTGAGAGTGTGTATGACTTCATATTGTATGAGTTGAGATGAAAAAGTGAGGGGGATCCTTTGAATTTGTGACATTTTGTCAGTCTGACCTTCCTTACGAGGCTCGTTTGAAGGTGAAAACGTGCAAACTCGTTGAATGCTTGAATACAGACATCCTGTACTTGTGATGTCATGACAAAAACACTTTGGAAAGGTTTTGTACTTTTGGGTTGCTTTTGAAAATTCAGGATGCAAGAAAGAAAAACAAAAATTCAATGTTGGCTGAGGTTCAGTCTATCTTTTACTTTGACAATCATGGAAGGAGAAACATGAAAATTATTGTTTTGTTTGTTTTGGTTTGTGCATCTTGTGAAAGTCCCCCCAGTGATACAACTAGTCATTATGATTTAAAAGGCTTATGCAATATCTCCCAATTCTAATTTCCCTTTAGCACATACAAGAGAGATGTTTCTTGCAAGAATCATCATATTACATCTGATTTCAGAACTGATCACATTGATAAGTAAACTGCTCTTCACAGCCAAACTATCACTGTATAGATTAATTCCAAACAGAGAAATACATAACTTAGTGTATGACTGACAGACATTAAAGTGGTTCTATCCCTTGGTGAGAAATGCAACTGGGGGAAGTGGCCTCTTCCCTAGTTGTTCTCACTTGTTTATTGTAATTAGAGCTATAAATGAAACTCTCTGATGGGGGTGGGGGAGGAGAGAATGCGCATTGGACCACAAAGACAAAATGTGTGTGTGTGTGTGCGTGTGTGTGTGTGTGTGTGTGTGTCTTGGAGAGCAGCCAGAGAGGTGGGGGTGGGAGGGCAGTCAGCGTTTTTCAGACAACATGAATGAGGCCCCACCAGAGTGAGCTTCCTGTGTGAGGGCTATAAAAACAAAACCGGGGCTAAAGCACGCCGAGTGCTCCCACATTCCTGAACATTCTGCCAGGTACAGGACGCGCAGCATGTCCTCTGCTCTTTCCTTGAATAAATAGAAAAATATGACAATTCCCATGATGCCCTGACAACAAGAAAACATACAAATGTGTGTCTCTAAAAGTTAGAGCTGCACTTTTTATTGTCCTGCAGGTGGTCTGTAGAGGTCATGTTCATTACATCTCGCAGTAACTAGACAAGAATTTTTTTAATGTATAGTTTTTCCTGAATTGCACCTTGTTCAAACAGGTTCATCCCCTTGATACCATAAATGAACTCAGCAAATTGTAGTTGAGTCTGTGTTTTGAGCATAAATTTCTCATTTCACCCAAAGGGTGGTGCAAGAGGAAAGCTCATGACTTGTCCCAAATGGAAAAGGTTTATCTTTTGGGGAGCATGAGCATGCTCACAGAATGCCACTGCAATCGGCCCGTTACATTTCAATATTTATTTTATGCAAGAAAAAATTTTGGACTGATGGTGGCAATAGACGAAAGGTAACGAGAGTCACCAAAAACATTAAGATTCACCCTCTGACTATAAATACCAACAGAAATTATAATGGAAATGTTTTCGTCAATTATTAGGAAACAAAGAAGAAAAAGCTCTACTAGTAGCTGCTGCTTTAACTGGAGAGTAGTTCAGCAATTGAGTAATTATTTTAGACAAGCTGGCATAGCCTTAAGTCTTTATGAAAACAATTTTCAGCAGGCAAAAGAAAAAAAGAGATATTAGTAGATGCCTGTACTTCTGCTCTTTCCAGCAAACTGGCAGCAGGTGTGGTCATGGCAGGATGTTGATTTCATCATGCCAGCGTCATACACACCCAAAGACAACACATTTTTGTACTGTGTTTCCTCTGCAAACCATAACCACCTACAAACACTGTCATGTACTGTATGAAGTCTAAGTTAAATTAAGCCCAGTACTAAATTTTAGAAACAGCAAATGTGATTTTTATCCAAAAATAATGTTTTATAAGCAGGGTGTAGCGTGTCTGAGCCTTGTCCAGTATTAGGAGCTTCGCCCCCGGGAGTGGGCAGGGTGCTGCTGTTCTGAGATCAGTGGATGATCTCATGGGAGCTGCTGACCAGGCCCACATGTTTGTCTAATCAGACTTCCTGCAAAACCAAAAAGTGCGTGCAATGCCACTGCATGAGAGCAAAATAATTTTTAAACAGAGAAAAGAGGAAGGAAATATCAAAATAATGTTAAGAAACATTGTCCATTGTGGGGCTGTCTCAGTCAAAGATTGTTTTTAGCAGGTTTTCTGTTTCACACATTAAAATAATTAACACTCTCAGTTGAAGTGTAGTTAAATAGTGAGCAGTATACCTCTTGCCAAGCAATCTGATCTCTTGGGAGTGACACAAGTGCTTGTGAGATTAATTAAATTTCAGCATGATACACACACATTAGCACACACGGTATCTCCTGAACTGCTTTTATAACAATCAGGTGCTTTCAGTTTCTACTAAAAACGTATGGGTGTAAATATTTCAGGTATGACTCCTGCTATAAGCAAACAATAGAAGAAGACAGAACACTGATCTAATCTGTGTTTTAAAAGACAAGCATGTTTAACCGCAGACTGCCGGCCACAGTCCAATCATCAACCATCAGCAGATAACCACAGAACAAACTTTCCAGTCGCATAGACGTAGGTTTCATATGACAAGAAAACAACGACGCTGTAATTTTCCACACCTGTAGAGCAGGGCCGCGGGAATTCGTTTTTAAGTTGGGGGCGCTGTAGTTGAAAGAGCATTTTACCCCAACCCATACAAATACAACATAGGCCTACAACAATATTACCACACACACACACACACACACACACACACACACACACACACACACACAAAGCAACAGCAGTAACAACAGCAGCCAGATCTATAAAAAATTACTCAATGATGCTATTATTAGCTAACAATAAAGCCATAACATTGCAATACACATGTCTAAAAGCCCATTGCTCACAGCACACAATAACATCCAAATACGCACATTTTTTCAACAAAAGGTATAGTGTGATGTTAAAAGTTATTGGCAACTGAATATTAAACTGCTCGGCGGCAGCTTATAATACTACACCATCAAATATATGCCTCTATTGTAACAAACAAGTGCAAAAGCTCATTGTGCACAGCACACCAGAACATATATTCAACATAATTGACAACTGTATATTAGACTGCTCGGCGGCAGCTTAAACAGCTTACCTTGAGCTGCAGGTCAGGTGCTCCAGTAGATATAATAATCCAAATGTGGCCTCGCGCTCAGGTGTTATGGAAATGAGGTCTCCCATAAGGGCATGTATGTCCAATGAGTTCAAAATGTCAGTGTGG
This sequence comes from Seriola aureovittata, assembly GCF_021018895.1. Taxonomy (NCBI): domain Eukaryota; kingdom Metazoa; phylum Chordata; class Actinopteri; order Carangiformes; family Carangidae; genus Seriola; species Seriola aureovittata. Next base: position 22,115,105 of record NC_079368.1, read on the forward strand.
ACATACATCAGTGAGAGGTGAGTTTGTCTTTTATGGGTCATGGTCTTGCGTAGCCATGTTGTCACGCGATGCAAGGTGGACAAGGTCAGCTGGGATGAGGCCACAGAGATGGGCAGGCACAGACATAACTATGCGTTTTTCAGTTTCTGTAAACTGAGCTCTTGTGTGTGGATGCAGCTTAGATAGACGTGTTGCTTCATCTTGAACTGAAACACGAGACTCTCTGGTGACATCGCCCAGCGTTTTGAGCTGGAGATCGGGACGGCCTGGGTCCAGCTCCTCGGGGGAAGATGATGGGGCACCAAATCAACCGGTTTCCCTCTGCTGCCTCTTCACGCAACCGAAACACACAACCTAACCACACTCCGCCACGTAATGAGCCCACTTCCATTTAGCAAACCAAGTTGATGTAAATGCACGGCTGAGAGTTTTTCTTTCCCAAAACGTTTGGGAAACGGAACGTTTCCTTTCCTCAAATGCCGCCATGTCAGTCCTAGCTTGACACCTGTTAGCAGCAGACTCCTCAATGGCGGCGGTGCTAACGCTGATACCCCGGTAGTCTCCGTCTCCGAGGAAAAACTACAACCAAACGAGAACGATGTTGGTGGAGCTGCTCTCCTGTGAAGGCTGGACTTCATTTGTGCTCTCTTTAGCCGGTGGTTTGCCAAAAAAAAATCTGCAATATGCTTTTCCCCCATTGTGATTTTATCCTTCGATTAGCTATCAATGCTACAGCACCCGGATGTAAATTTACGAACCCTACCATATAGAGTTGACATGACCCGCCCTACGCTGCCTCTGATTGGCTAATGGTCGTTGCCTTTCGCTGGTTTGATTGGTTAGGTTTAGGCATGAGGAGTGAGAATGGTTAGGTCAAAGGTAAGAAGTCATGTCAACATTATGAGAACATTATGCTTTCGCCATTAGTTCCCGCGGCCATGCTGTAGAGACACCGTGTATGAATCTAAATGTCAAATTGTTTGTTTATATATGTATTTTTTGGAGATTATCAGCACCTGTTTGAAAGAGTTGCTAGTCAGTGTTCAACTAATGCAGTAATATTAAGAAGATTAACAAAGAGTGAAAGTATAATGAAAAATTCACAGGGGACACACTTCAAACAAGTCTCAGGAGGTGGCCAGGGGGACTTCACACATGCTTCCTCTCACTCACTCACTCACTCACACACACACACACACACACACACACACACACACACACACACACACACACACACAAATTTTCATAAAGGGATTATACCACTGGGAACTGTAAGGTGAAGCTGGTGTTTGAGGGAGTTGTTCTCTGTTTTCTTTTCCCCAGAGAATGAGAATCTGTTCAGCCCAGAGACTCAGTTTCCCCTCTGCTCCAGAGTCTGTCAGCTGTGTCAGGACAGGGTCTCCCCTCGGCCTCAGTCAGCCCAGACTCTCATCAAAGGCCAGTACAGACCCAGCTGTAATTGAAAACAGATCCAGCCAGAATCCCCCCTCCAGCAGGAATATGCTGAGTACAGGCAAACGCCTCACATTCCAAAAGCATGAACTCTGCAAAAAAAAAAAAAAAAAAAAAAGAAGAACAACACTTGAAGTTTGCTTCTGCCTTACATGTGCAAATGAAAGAGGGAGCGGGGCCTACTTTGTGCTAGAAAGCTGCTACCTGCAGCGCATGATTGCATCTTTCTCAGCTGTTGCATATAATCAGCCTGCATGTTATTCTTTAGTGCCAGCATTGTGAAAAAGGTATAAAGAATACATGAAATGACGTCATGATATTCTGATCATTGTATCTACCATGCCAGAAATATTAACTGCATGACACCAAAGAACTAGAATGAAACCGGAAGCAAGACAATATGAAGTGCTACTTAAATGTACAAGTGCTTTTTCAAGCTGCAAGTTATAAATATGTAAATAAACACATATTCGCTTGCATGTTGTAGAATGGGAATTTTGATTCCTGGTTCACATCCATTGGTCTTTGTTAACCAAAACACTGCAATACAGTGAACTCCCATCAGCTCCATGATTTAAATTACAGTCTGCAAACTTAAGAGTTGTCAATTTAAAAGGAGATAATATGTCAGTGTTGTGTTCACAGCTTGCTTCCACTGTCCCAAGATACTAAGTGTTAATTAGTGAGGTTTAGAGGTAGAGTATTTTCTTTTTAACTTTGAGCAGAGCCAGACTAGCAATTTCAGCAAAATGACAATTTGACATTTTAATTTGATGGTTGGGTAATCCAGTGTTCCTAGCTTGGCAGACAATGTCAGAAACTCATGTATTACTTTAACAACTTATCTAAAGGATTAAACAAACTACAAAATACACGCCTCTTCTCTTCCTTGCAGAGAGGTAGATGATGAGATTGATGCCTCTCTCATGTTTGCAGCTCAACCCTGGTCGCAGTTATTTTAGCTTAATTTATCTTAGCTTAGCTCAGTTTAGGGACAGGGAACTTCCTGAATCTCCACTGAAACAAAAAAACTTAATGGTTTTTTCACAAAATGTGATTCTGAACATTTAAATAGGAAATATATTAATATGACTGTGCAATGCAGTTGTTTAGCAATTTGAACAACTCAACATTTTAAATTTGATGACTGGGACTTTAGCCTATCCCAGCTAGGCAAACTGAATGCAACAAAGTTATATGTTACTTGAACAGCCGAACTAAAGCCCCACATCCTCCATTTGAAACTCTAGGAACTCTAAATCTGCATTTGACTGACACAACCGAAAGTATATTGTTAGTGGGAACAACAAAAAATGCCATAACATGTTCCATGTTTTTGTATTCACACAAACCATTTCCTTTTAAGAGAAATCCTGTGTGTGGTTTTGCACTTCCCTTTTCAATATAGTGATATTACAAGAAGAAAAAGGAGGCTTGATATCGTTGTGGTTTGCCACAGGGCATTTCCTGGTATTATAATGTAACATTTGGACCTTAAGACCGTAAGCAGCTGAAGCAAAGAGAGGAAGTCTGGGTCATTCTCAGTGGCATTTTGAAATTAAGTCATGGGAGTGTAAGTGCTCCAAAGACGGAAGTGATGAGTTGAGGGTATATTGATTAGAAATAGATGCGAAAGAATGCACAGGTGTCATAGGAGCAGAGATGAGTGAATTTGGAGGATAATTTGGTTGTTTTTGACAAGCACATTCACTTTTACAAACAGAAATGAGCCAATAGAGGGGTTTCTGCCTGTGTCTTGCCTGAGAGTTGCACAGGGAGGGTGCAACAGGAATTGAGTGCAATCTACACAAGGATCTGGAGACAGTCGTTAAGAAAGCAATGTTGTAAAATGTGGCATTAGTGCCAATTCATTAGAGGGGGAAACCCTGCTTTCTCAGCCACTGTTCTGCTTCTCAGTGCCAACTATTGAAACTGGCTAAAAACAAACCCATTTCTTGCTTGGAGAATGTCTAAACAAGTCTCACAAAAACAGGAAAATACTCAAGAAGTAAGAAAAAAAAAGTGAAAACTATAGAGAGGTGAAAATATGCTGTACAAGTGATTACATTTGTCCTTGTATGAGAGCAGTAAATGAACAGCTGTGAAGGGGTTTAGCCAGATTTCCTCATTTTTGGGTCGTCAGCACGCTGACAACAAAGGTACAGAATGTTTCTGGGTTACATTCAGTGAATTCCTGAGAGCCACTGCAAGTCAAAAAAGGAAGAGAGCCAAGTTTCTTAGGAGCAGTGATGACAACTTATTTTGAACATTACTCTTTACAGATAAAATACTCTGACCGCCTCGTTTACAAATTCTCCCAGAGCAAATCTTCCAGAAAATCACACTCAGTCTCTTGTATCCTCCATGTTTTCACCCCTCAGCAATTACATTTGGGTCATGGTCTGTTACCGTGCACCCCCGCAGCATCTGGACGGTATTTCCGGTTCTGCTCTTGTAGCGGTAGGTTTTACAGACCTGAAGTTTGTGTCTGTGGAATGTGGTCAGCTGCTGACACTGTTTTGTCTCAAGAAAAATCCAAGTCAGAGCTGTTGTTTCCTGTGTGCTAGACTGTGGTGAGCAAGAAGCCCCCCCACTCCCCCATTTTTTTTTTTGTCTTAGAATAACTGCACTGGTCTGAAGATGATGAACTGACTCAAAACATTTGCACGCTTCATATTTTTTTCACCACATTAAGCAATGAAACCAAGAAAAACACTATGACGTTATTGTTTCCAACTTACGTGGATCTAATCTTGCGTTAACTCCAAACTTTCACAACAATCATGTGTAGCAAGAGTAGTTGTGTGTATCCTTTCTCAACCAAATACTTTTCCTGAGCTATATGTACCTAATATTGATCAGTTTTACTAATTCAGAAGAACCAAAGCTTAAGGCTGGGGAAGAGCAAGAATGTAAAAACAGGAACACCCATTTCTTCTGGCGTTGGCAATATCGACAGAAGGCCTAAGGGACGAGATAGCTAAAGGCTGTGGGCATCTTGTTGAATTTATGTCGAAAATGAAAACCAGAGAATTCAATAGAAAAATAGAGGACAGGAACGGGAAATGAAATGGTGAGAGTTTGCACTTTCCAAGTGGACTTACCTCCTACATGACAGGATATTATTAGCCATGCAAACAGTGAAGCTCTCCAGATGGTAATGTCAGTCTGTTGCTCTGTCCACTACTTTAATCCAGACTGTAATAACTCGACAACCATTGGATGGATTGCCATGAAATTTTGTGCATAATCCCAAGAGGATGAAACTACTGACTTTGGTGATCCCTGACTCTTCATCCTGCACCACAAACAAGTCAAAGAATTTGAAAGTTATCCAGTAAAATATCTCAACACCTATCTGATGAATTGGTGCAACATTTTGTGCAGTTCTTACATTGTTCCCAGATGATGTATCCTCTCAACCTTGGTGGTCCGCTGACTTCCCCTCGAGTGGCACCACCACAATTAACATTTGTTGTCTTGAGTGAATGTTTCAACAGCTATTGAAAGCCTGGTGTAGGCATTCATGTCTGTCTCAGAGTGACCTGTATCAACTTTGGTGAATGTTTCTATTTCTTTTAATCTAGTGCAATCATCAGATAAAAATCTTAAATTGTGCAATATTGCTTTATGACCATGTCTCCTTGCACTTATTAAATAGATAGACTCTATAAATGTAGTACTTAGTACTCACACCAATGTTTCCTACTGCACTGAAGCTTTAGTGATGTCTCTCACTTGTAAGTAGCTTTGGATGAAAGCGTCTGACAGATGAATAAATGTAATGTAAATGCAATGACCAAAAACCTGCAGAACGAATTACATCCACCGTAACCTCAGTTACTGTGTGTTTAGTGTTAATTAGCAAATATTAGCATGCTTATATTTAGCTCAAAGCACTGCTGTTCCTCATGTAGCCTCACAGAGCCACTAGCATGGCTGTAGACTCTTAATGTTGTTGGAATTATAAGGCATCTGTTTATCCCTCAGGAAATGGATTCATTAACTACACATCAAGGTCTGATGTTTGAGAGAATGTCTTGTTGCATGTTATCACATTACATTGACTTAATTGCCTTGAAAATTGCCTTCAGTTAGGGCTATCTTGATAGGAGAATATACCTGTTCTTTCAGTCTGTAAATGTATTCTGGTTTCAAGCAAGAGGGCAGAAGAGGACAGAACAGCACAGGAGGTCATAATCTGGTGGGAACATTTTAACATAAAAACATATTTACAGAGCTGGGTGGTTGAACGCTGCTATCTGTTGTCTTCTGCTCACCATCATATCTGTCAAACTGGATTCCCATCAGGCTTTGCCTCAAGATAGTAAACAAAGAGCCAGCATTTAACAAAACTGTTGACGTGTACAGGGGGAATTTTTCTAACAAATCAGACCATCTGTACATGGAGCCTCTGAACAGAGCTGCACAGCACCTTAGTTATCTCGGTTTATAGGTGGTGCCGATGACAGCTAATGAAAACCTCTGCCAGCCGTTTTTGACCTTTTCCTGTTCAGTAGGTGTTCACTGTCATCCGCTCTGGCACTTTTAACAGTGGCCAGATGTCCCAGATGGCTGGCCCGGCTCTGCGCTGTCAGCAGATCTGCGAGCCGAGCATGAGCTTAGCATGAAACACTGACACGGCACGCCACATCCTCGAGGGAAGGGAACACCTCCAAGGAAACCTGCAGATCCGTACAGTTTGCACTCTTTGTCTTGCTGCCACTATGAAATGGTAAGGTGACTACATTACATGGGTCGCATAATTTCTATAGTGTGTCTCTGAGGCACTTTGAAGGACTGTTAAAAAGCAAATTAACCTATCAGCACACACAATTTGTATTGCCGTTTTCCCAGTTATATTAGACATATTTAGTCTAATCAAATGAACAACACACACACACACACACACACACACACACATATATACATATATATATATATATGTATGAAGTACTTGATAAAACACACAGGACCAACAAACAGCTTTCTGTGAAGGAGGAATTTATTTTGCATCTCTGCTTCTACATTAATCTCTTCATGATGCATCCGATATCATAAAGGTTAAAAACAGCAGTACAGTTGAACCGTCTAGAAGTGTGCTATTAAAATAACAGCATAATTAAAACATGTGAGGAACCCTCTACCCTCTAACAGCCCGCCTCTGAACACTATCCCAAAACTAAACCTGAAACCCCCACGTTTCGTCAACACAACCTCAGGTATCGCGACATTGTAAGCGTCCATCGTACTTGTCCATTAAAATCGGCAAGCTTACGCAAATCAGCACCGGTGCTGGCTGTGCCATGTGTAAGGCATGGGTTCCCATTGTCAAAGCAGGTAATCCTCTCTTGATCCTGATTTTGTCACACTGTGAGTGTTGAAAATCAATGCTGGAGCCACTGAGGCAAAAAAAAACAAAAAAACAGCACAATATTATCTCCCATAAAAGACACTGCCCTCATTCAAACCACAGTGATCTTTTTTTTCTTTCAAAGACTGCAAAAGTTGTAGCTTTGTAAAAACAAATAGAATATATTTCAACATATACAGTATATAAAGCTTTTTTAGTAACTAGTAACAAAAATGACCAGAGAGACAGAATCAGAAGGCACAGCGAGACGGTGGTGACAGTGGCTGCTCAGCGAGGAGACTGTAAACATTTCGTCCTGTTTGTCCAAGGAGAGAGATTCCAGGAAGGGCTTGAGTGTTTCCAGAAGGCAGTGTGTCTGCCACTCAAGCATCACTGCTCCTGGAGTGGCAGTCACTTAAAAACAGTCAGTTAAAAACAGTGTTGTAAGGCTAAAAACACTTGATATATGAAATCCTTCATCGGGTAGGCAGCAGCGGATATAAGGTTCTCTCTCTCTGCAAGTCATAACATTGACTAGATTTAATTCACCCACGCACCGGACCAAGTGGTGCTCCGTCATTATCACTGATTCTCATGAAATCTAAAGGCAGAAGACCTTTGTTTGTGTTACAAGTTGGCTTAACTTCATTAAATTACATGTCCTCTCTTAAATAAGGACACCCGGTTCCCAAACAATGTGGCCAACACACACAGAAACCTGAATTTGAAATTTCATTATTACTGGAGCGTAATCTCCTTGAATGTCCCTCCCTGCTGGATGAACAGCATTCAGCAGTGTGTGGTGCTGGCTGTTGTTTGCCAAAACTCCACTGTCTGCGTTAGAGGGAGGTGCATGGCCATTGATCACCAAGGTCTGAACCGACCGGCTGAGACACGTGATCCCTTACGCGTTGTCGTATTTCTGCAGGGCCTCCTCTAGCTTGCCTGTGATCTTTTGAAAGAAAGAAATCTGCTGCTGTAGGTAGTGCTGCATCTGTGCCTTGAAGTCGCGCACACGGATCTGGTTGAAGTGCTGGATCTCAGCCAGCGTGGCACAAGAGATGATGTTGCAGCGCTCGTTGATGCCTTCCGCCTGTGCCCGGTCCATCTTGCCCTCCTCCACATGCTTCTGGCTCTCTTTCACCTTCGTCAGGGCCCCTGTTTGGAAATCAAACAGAGCAGGAATTTAGACCAAGATTTCTTTTTTTGTTCCACGATCACAGTTATAATTATGTTTACCTTTCTTTTTAAACTGCTCCCTGAAAGTGAGTACTCTACATTTAGAAAAACACCCGCCCCATTTATTTGTCATGGTTCAATCAAAGAAGAAATCCCCCAGATGCTATTTTAACCAAAATGATGTGCTCTCAAGCATACCCCATTTTTGACAATGCTCCTTCCTTAAGACAGGAGATCTTATTTCCTTAAAGTTAACCTTTAACAGATCTCTTTAACTGAATAGTTAATTAACAATTGAAATAACTTGTCTCATAAGAGACAAGAACACAACTTAATCTAAGTAAATCTATAACTTAAGGGAAATGACCGAAAATAGTTGTGACTTTTGGCATGAACAGTTTGTTCCAAACTCCCTGAGAACTAGAGGCACATCTGTGTCTATAGTTAGAAAATGTGAGGGAGGCCAGGTCTAAAAATATCTATTACATTGTGTCACTTCAAAGCCTTTTATAAAACAACCATTTAAGGGGATTTTGCTGGAAGTTTGATACCATCTACTAAGGTTGTTGGCAATTCCAAGGACATAATATTAACATGGGCAACACTTCCTACTAAGTAAGTCTATTTTGTAAAATTTAGTTATTCTTTAATGCTGATGTAATGGTCAAGCAATTCACCATTTGCTAAATCCTCCCCTGTACAGCAACTACCCAATCATATATCAGCGACCGTTACTTGACAGAGTAGGTCTTTCAGCCAAAGCCAAAGCCAAAAGGTCAAGAACAAAAGTGAGAAGCAAAAGTAATAGATCAAACACTGTGTTTATCTCCTTTAATGTAACCTGCAAATGTTAGCATGTCCAGCTAACTAGCTTACTGCAGTGTCCTGAATGAGGGTTATTTCCAAGGCCAAGGAGGATTTCACTGGCTAACCACATTTTGTGAGGTTACAAGTTATATGGGGAGAAAAAGCCTGTGTATGTGTTCCCCCACTGTTTGGGTGCCAGTCCTTAATACTACTATATCAGAGTGAAGGGTAACCTTAGCAGCCATCCTCCTCTTTATTGGATTTAGGCAAGTTTACACTTTAGAGACAGCCTCCAAACTTGTTATCCGATATAGTGTTTACACCAAGCCATTTCTCTTGTAACATTAAAAGGGAACCTGTTTGAAAATACGGACAATTAAGCACATAGCCAACCTGTCATGCTTATCCAAGTATGTAAGCTAAGCAGCAAAACATGGTTAAAATAACAGCTCAATCTTACATGTTTCCTTATCATATGCGCGGTCAATACAAGAACAATGCTATTTCTTTATTTCCATGCCTTCTTTTGAAATAACACTATGTATCATCAGTTGGTGGGGATGTTTGCCTGGGACGGTCAGCTGTCATGTAGCCATCAAGAACATATATAAGACCTCTTTTACAGGATTCTCAGTTTTAATTAACTTTGCTGGAAACATTAAAAGGTCAGCAGGAGACAGCGTTTTCAATCAAGTTATCAATGTGGCTAAAGTTAGCTCAGTTAGCTGCCTAGCTAGTGGCAGTTTTCATTGGCAAAATGACCTCTCCTCTGCTAGAAATAAGAAGATTGTGTCTGAAATCAGAGACTCAGATCTTTTCATACACGTTATTTTATCAAAGCATGACAAAAAAAAGGTTTGCACTCTTTAGGGATGGTTTATTCTATTAAACAGATATTTCCAATCACTGTCATTTAGATGTTATTGATGTGTTTCAATCTCTTTATGAGTTCAGCTGCTGGACATTGCTTTGACCTGTGTGTTTGTATTTGAGGGTATTTGAATTTAAGTAAACCATATAACTATATAAACTACCTTAAAAAAAAGAAATGACACATATCACACTTGTACTGAGAGTAACGTCATTGTCAAAGCTGAAAGTAACCTCATTGCCAGGAAGAGCTACTTACTGTCGTTACTGTGGTGGACTCTTGCGGCATAAGAGGATAGACATGATGGTTTCAAACCTCCCGTTTTCACACATCAATTATCACTGCTGTTGCTAACTTTAAAATAAAACTGTTGAGTTTCGCTTGCTGCAGAATAAGCCTTCAGCCACCCTGGTGCCAAAACAAGAAATTAGCCTACAACTTTTCAGACAGATGGTTCGATGGGAGCAGAAGGCAGGGTCATAACACCAGGAGCTCATGACAGAGGACTTATCAAACAGCTGACATTTTCTGACCAAGCAAAGGAATAAATGTCATGAGCAATAAGTATGAGGTTGAAATGGTAGCGAAACTGACAGGATATGACCTTCTGTCTGAACTTACTACTTAAAAATGTTTGCATGCCATAGCTGCAAGCAAAGAGAACAACCACAGACAGACACATTGGTTTGGGTGGTAAATGTATGTCTGCTTAAGGAATGTTTCATTGTTTCTCACGACTCTTGTAAAAAATGATTGATCTGTAGGGCAAAAAGAGGAACTTCAAGATGTTTCCCCTTTTTTTAAAATTAACTTTGCAGCGCTTGTGATATTCTAAACACATGCAGGTGGTAAAGCCAGAGGCCACAGCACAACATTTCCTTGTTCCAGCTTTTCAATCATTTTTTTTCAGGTACCTTACTCTCTGAGAAGTTAGCCTTGAGATGTTTTAAATGAAACTTCCTGTCGATCTGTTTGATCTTTCGTTGCTTATGTGGTAAACGTTGGTCAACTCAGTACTTTGAAACACAGAAACCTCCACTGACGTATGTTACGTTGACATTATAGTGTTGACCATGACATGTTGTAATTGTTCAAAACAACGACAATATGTACTAAGATGAGTGTAACTCAGCGCATGGCATAACAAGCTGACAGATGATGTAATCCTCCGACCGTTGGCTTTAGGGCGGGTTGTAAAGGTGCGACTTGTCCCCTAAAGGCAGAAAACAGAACTTCCTGTTTTGGCCTGTCACAGGATTTTCTAGTCATTATGTGCGATTAGTCACCAGCACCCTGTTGAAAGTCTGATTCAACCTTCTTGTTTCTTGAAATGTGAGACCACAGAAGACTTACCCCTGATCTAAATCCCACACTATTTTTGGCTTTTATCTACCTTTCTATCTCCTTTTTTACAAAGCGCAACACTCAATATGTATGGATATAAATTACAACACACGGAGCAAAGAAATATGCTGACAAAATCCCCCCAAAAAGACATCTCTCTGCTCTTCCTCCCAAATCTGCCCAGTTTGCCTTCTGGCTGTAGCTCCCTTAGCAGCACTTTAACCCAGATCTTTGAAATTCCTCTAATGCACAACAGACTGAACATGACAGAAAGAGAAGCAAAGATGGAACAGTGGTACTGAGGGGGTGGAAAAAAGAGAGATGAGAACAAACACAGCTGTCCAAAGACTTTAAATGCCAGTCCTAAAGGTGTTTACTGTACCTTAAAGCTCTCTGGCTTCCTGCATTTTAAAAGCCCACTAATGGACTACAGAGGAATAATTGTAACCAAGGAAACTTTATGAGGACAGCAAGAGTTCAGTCATAGAAGATGGTGTCAGCGTAAGCAAACTCTAATGTACAGAGCCACATCATTTTCACAGCTGCTGCGAGTACATTTCACAGGCCTGTGGCTAACAGGGACCCACTAGTAAGACAGTGAGCTCGGCTGCAAATGTCAGCTGTTTTCATTATAAATGAATCTGCTTAATATTCTCTCAATGAATTGATTGTTTATTCTATTCTATTAGAACATGATAGTGAAAAATGCCTCTCACAATTTTTCCAGAGACCAAGGTCACATCTTCAAATCACTTTTGTTTTGTCAGAGCAACAGTCCAAAACCTGAAGATATTTCATTGACTATCACATATGTGCAAATGTGATGAAGTAGTTGAGAATGATATGTCTTTCCATTGCCTAAACAATAAATGGACTATTTTTTAAAGCACTATTGTCAAGTTGAATGTAACAGAAACAAACTTTTTAAAACTTTCATCTCTTTTTAAAATTCGTTTGGATGATTTTGAAAATTCTATAAAGCTTATATTATATTATATCACATGGTGGTCTCTTTTTGCCACAATAACTCATTAATAAAAGAACCAAAAACATCATGGGTCATTTTATTTACTGTGTTTCAGTACTAGGACCTTCATCGGTAAAATTCATATAAGCAAACAGCACCTACACCATACTGTATACACGTGCATGGTACCAGTGCTAATACCATATATATTCATAGGTCAACACTGTAAATAGTGAAAAGTGATCCAACACTCCTGTCTGTACAACCTTCTGGAGAGTATTAAAGTGTTACATCTAAATAAATAGTAATACTAAAAATGAAAACCTGATTTCATTACAACAGCGCCCTTATATAATTATTAAGCAATGCTGAGTGACTGACACTGGACACCGATAATGCTATTGTGTTAATATGAACCTATGGACATTCAAGATATAGAGCTACTGACTCACTAATAGTGATTAACAGTGTTTGTAGGATACTGCAGTCACACCATAAACAAGAAGAAGTCCTAGTGAGTGCCTCTGAAGAAATCCTCCCTGGGTGCATGGAGGTGGCAGCGAGCCCTCCTGGGCTCAGTGAAGGCAGCCACTTCAGCTCTTACGTAATCTCTGGTTACACAACACCAAGCTACTGCGAGCCTGTGACCTGAACAACCGGCGGCAATGCCCATCTCATCACTCCAGCACCTCGGTTATCCATTTGTGCATTAGAGGACATTTAAATAGCCTGTAACAACATATCAAACCGACCTGCAGCGTTTTGCACAGGAGTGTCAGCTGAAAGGACTGACTCAGCAGGAAGACCTGACATCCTTGCAAATCACTGCTTTCCTTTAACTCGCCTGCCATTGTTTTATCACTTCATGTGGTGATAAAACTGTGATGAGATCAGACAAAACACAGCTCTTAGTAATGTGCTGAATAGATAAAATGAACGAGGAAAGGGAACACATAAACAAAGTCAAAATAAGGACAAAGTTGGCCAAGCCAAAAGGCATTTCATCTGATTTAAATATTTATTAACTTAACCGTATTTCATCAGGGATATGCTTTGGCTTACTTTCCTCTCCTTCTAGCCTTGTGCTTTTGTTGACATGGTGTTTTGTATGCTGTCTATGCGTTTAAGCAAGTTGATTAAATGACAATTGTGAACATAAGTATATAAATGAGGATGAGGATATTCCTCTTTGCATTACATTCATCAGATGTGTGGTATTGACTGAAAACAGCCTAAAGATTTGTTGTCTGAGCCTCTTTATTTACTAAATACAAACATGATTTGCAAACTCACCTCGAGGTGGGTGGGGCTCTATTATAAAGTGACAAAAGGCCCGAAGTCAACAACAGGTTTTTCCTCTAAGAAGCACTGCAGACAAGATCAATATTACTGCACTGAGAATGTGTTTGAACAAGAACCTTCAGCATGGCTGCATTTACATATAACAATTGACAAATGAAGACTATGTGGGCGGTGTTAAAAAAGACATATGTGTATGTGAGTTTTGCATAAATGGCTCAACCGTTTATGGACTGCGATGTACGAAGGCAAAAGTTTTAATATTCAACTACCTCCTCTCTCTTATCTGCAGTAATGATTCTCTTTCACTAGGCAAACCAGAGTTATCTTTAACATAGTCTTACGGCGAGCATTAATGAAACCCCTCTCCTCCCTTCCTCTTTCACAAGAGCTTGAAATAAGATAAAACAACAACACCTAATGTTGTCAAGGCTACAATGTCAGATTAGAACAAAAATAAAAAAGGTACAAAAATAAAGGATATTAAGTTTAATAAGTTCTTAAAAGCAAAGCCACATATGATGCCAGTATCATGTGCTAGCATGGTCCCTGCCAAGCTGCACACTAATGGCTTATGTGGTCCCTGTAGAGGTGGAGATCAATAGGTTGATGTTCACTGCTCCACTGTGGGAAAGCTCACATTTCCCTGGTCACTTCCATGGGGACAAATAAAAACCTGTCTGGAGTCTGAGGTCCCAATGAGACGGATAGAAGGAGCTAAAAATGGAATACAGCTGTTGATAAGACTGATAAGCAATGCTTCGACATGTTTCTCCTACAGATAGCCTCTTGAATAAGGCAAAACACCAAGCTGGTTAACCTCAACCTGTACTTTTAAAGCTGCCATTACAATTTCTCTGTCTTTAAATCTTGATTATTGCTCAACTAGTGCACTGACACAAGGAAATTTCAGTCCCCGCTGACCTACTCAGCCCAACGAGTTTCTGTGCGACCACTTCTGAAACGTGTACTTCAGTTCATGACAACAGAGGATGTGGCCTAGCCTCACTTCAAGTGTCTAACAGGGAGAAGACAGCAATAAACCTGACTTCATAATAGAAGAATAGCCCTTGTGGACATTTCCTTCAGATGTTTATCAGGAAAGGCGTATTAAAACCGAGTCTCGGATGGGATAGGCTTAAACAGGGATTGGAAAAGGAAATGTTTTATTACATATATGAGAGTCTGAGAGAGAGGCTCACTCGCAAAATGAGCTGCACAGTATTATCTTCACACAATGAAATTTAAGCTATTGGTATTTGTGGATTCATTAAAAACCACATACAGGTGCCTTTCTCCCTAATTACCTTATGGTGAGTAGACAACATAAGTAGACTTTACCGTGTGAATGTCAAGTACCTTTGCAGTGGGTATTTGCATTTGATGCTTCCTGGGACCATGTAACCAATTTGAGTAACAAGCAGCCATTTGTCATAAACAGGGAACTTATTTAATATAATACAGGCACAATAACTGTTCTGTCACTATCATGCAGCATAATAAATGAAGCCTCTTGCAGATACTGGTACAATATGGACACAACAGGTCTTGTAGTGTGAGTGGTTACACAAATATTCTGTGGATAAACTGGAGTGAATATGTATTTTTGTGATTTATTTTAACAGAAATAAATCAGGAATAGATTCTTTCTTTAAAGCAAAAAGGACTGAATTAATGAAAAAATTGGCTTGACTGGACTTAAAAATAAAAAGAAGAACTAAACAACCTCAGTCCATTAAAAAAAAAAAAAAGGGGACCCAAGTAATTTCAGATTCAATATGTGACACATGGGTCTCCTTTTGATCTGCTGCATGCCCTTGGCTTTCCCATCAGTTGTGTTTCCAGTCTCACTGTGTGATGGAGTCCTGTTTCAATCCACTCTGTCATCTTTTTTTTCAAAATTGTGCCTGCAGCAAGGTCTTACATGTGTGGTATCAAATCAGAGTTTCTAATCTATGGAATCAGGCTGGTCTTATCACGCCAGTCTGCTGTGTCACCTTATCTGGGCTGTGTGTGGCCTACGTGGCAAACTTGATTTGAGTTGACTGGGAAGTTTGTGTTCTACTGCAGCCTAAACACTGTCTGTCCTGTTTCCCGAGTGTCATCTATAGTGGTCTGAATGGTCCCAGTGTTTGTAGGGGACCCGAATGATAAACCAAGATGTCCACAGGCAAGGTGGGGAGTTAACATGAGTCACCGGCAAACTGATAAACTTAATTTGTGGCACTACTAAATCACTTTATGGCTGGAAAGTCAATTTTTGGGATCCATATACCTGGTAATTGAAATGCACGACACCAGCAGGGACTCTGACTGGTGGATGAAAAGATTAATTTGCCGTCCTGATCTGAGAGACATGTGATTTTAGTACGGCAGAGCACTGAGACTGAACCTAATGCATGAATGAGAAGGATTAGTTCACATCACATCATCCTCTAATCTTGCAAGTGTATATAGGCCCACGTCATGTCCTGCATGGCCCCATTTCAGGTACAAATCTTTCCAATTTCACAGTTGTCAGTGACTATAAAGATTTAAATTTCATGTGATTTAAAAGCAGACATGCTCTAAATGAAAGCACAAAAGAACACATATAGGCACATACGTATGTTCAGAAGCAGTCAATCAGGTACAACAGAGGAAGAACAGCTCAGTTTGAGTTGCATGTTGCCTTTAGATTATCATTTTCTCTTCCTCATTAGATCGCCCAGTGTGCCACATTCTCACATATGGTCAACAGCAGTGAGAGCTTCTCTATACACAAGTGCTACAATGCTGCGCCTCTTGCATAACAGCGTTGCCTCTCATGAGCGTGACATTTTGCCACACAATGAGAACAATCACTGGGTTAGGGTCATGTAGGAGGATGGCCCTGATTATTCTAACATTGACTTACTGTACAAAGACTAGAAAACATGTGGACAATCATTCTGTTTTACATCAGCTGTGTTATAAACAAACCAAGGTGGGGCATTCTCCACCTCCACAACACTAATATCTAATAGTTCACCAGTCATGGAAAGTCAAACACAGTTTAAACGGGTGCTGCCCATGTGATAGAGCAGATGGCACAAACAGGAGTGGCTGCATGCAAACCTGTTCTCCAGATCAAACACTGGTTATTTGTTTTGCAAAGTGACATAAACTATAAGTGTAACCTGGCTGCAGTCAGCTCCTGTCAGGTCTGACAACTAACACTGCGTGAAGCTAATTATGTTGTTTATCTTGTTACGGCCAGGAAACACACTTCTTTCTTTACTTTAAAGCCTGTTGACTGTACACCGGCCAAATCATTTAATTTTAGTTGTGTATATTTAGTGAACTTTTAACTGGACAACAGGGTTTTGAATTATTTCAGTAGACATTGTTTTTAGGGAAATTTGTCTCCTGGTGTTGTTCAGGGATTTGATTGGTGTCCGGTTAAGCTTTGGGTTTATGCTGATTGTGTGTCTATAATTTATAATTTTCTTCTCTTTAGTTCAATTTTTCAATAATGACAACATTAAAAGTTGGCAACAATCTGTGTCCATATGTCCCCCTTATGTCCCACTTGCTTATAACCTTTTACAAAATGATGAATCAGTCTGTGGCAAATGCATTAAGTGTGTTTGACAGTGTTGTTATTTTACCTTTTTGGACATGGATGATGTCTGGGTAGTTTGCCAAGTGTCCTTGGTAAAGAGCTAACAAATCCATGATCGGGTCGAGATCCTTGCTGGGCTGCTCAGCAAAATACTCTCCGATGGCTTCATATGCGTCCCCAGTGAAGGAGATAGCCTGGTTGAGTCCAGCAGAGTACACCTGCTGGTCAATTTCAAATGCTTGGCTGAGGACCTTGAATGACATCCCCACTTTCTGATACTCCTTCTTAAAGCCACTGATCTGCTTGCGGGCGAACTCATTAACAGTGGCATTGAGCTGCAAGGTGCTGTCATCCATCCTTTTGGTGAAAGTCTTGAATCCGTCTATTTTGCTCTCGACCTCCTGGAAGTCGAGCGGAGCTGATGGAGTGCTGATGGTGAGGAAGAAGTTGGCTCCAACCATCTCATCCTTCTCGGCCTTCCTCTTTCCCTGCTTCCAGGCCTTCTCGTCTGTGCTGTTGCAGGTGAGGAAGTGCTGGAAAACATCACACCTTGCCAGGACAGGGTGGCTGGTCATGTGGTTCATCCACCATATGAGGCCTTTCCTCCTCTTGGAGATGAAGTCCTCCTCAAAGCGACCTGTGGCCTGCTTCTCTGGGATGTGTGGCACTGAGATAACAGGGAATTTCTCCACCAGCCGAGCATACAGCCAGTCAAAATGCTTATACCTCCTGTTCACCTGGTTTTGTGTGTGGGTGGGTGTCAGCTTGTAGGAGATGTAGCTTTTCATGCCCTTGAACTTGGTCTGTTTAGTGGGGTCGTCAATTGCACAAGTGAACGGGTACGGGTTCTCCTGCCACTCAGGACCGTACTGACCCATCACCACACAGATCTTATCCCCATCCTTCACAAAACCTGATGCCTCCCCCAGCACAAACGCCTCTCCTCCTGACTTCACAAAGGTGGAAAACCTGTTCAGGTTTCTGCTGACTGTGGCTGAGCTCTTTGCTTGCTGTGCATTACCTCTCGACATGGAGGATGTTGACACTCTGTAAGTGGATGGCCCATTGCCTTCAAAGTCATGATACCGTCCTCCTACCGTCCCTGGCTCATCTGCAACAGTAGAGCTGTCATCCCAGTCATCATCCCAGTCATCATCGCTCACTTGGCTGGGCGGCTGGTAAGCATGCTGCTGCTGCTGTTGTCGTTGTAGTGGAGGGGCTGGGAAAGCGGTTAAACCAGGAGGAGACGGCTTAGAAAAGTTCTCAATATTATTTTGAGGCGTATACGAGCCGTCAAAACCTCCGGGTGGGATGTTGGCGTATCTGGAGTCCGGGTAAGTGTCCCCAGATGTGCTGCAGCTGTTGTTGTTGAACGTGGAGGCGGCGTCGTTCCTCAGGATCTCCACGTAGGAAGCGGGGAACAGTCCCCTCTCTCCTTTGCTGTTCACCCCTTCGAACCAGCCCTCAATGTCCTGTTCGCTGTACAAAGTTAGGATTTCATTCTCCTTCACCGACACCTCCCCGGGGTTCTCAGAGTTGAAGTCGTACAGCGCCTTGGCTCTGAGCGCCATGATTCCCCACAGCTGGAAGAAGAGCAGGACAGCGGGCTAACTTATGGCTGGCTGGCCGGGGCAGGAGGGAAGCGCAGCGGGCAGCCAGGCTAGCTCAGTCAGCCCCGAGGAGACTACTCTTGAAACTCCGCGTACAAACTTCTCACAGTCAGAGAAAAGCTTTTTTTTTTTTTTTTTAATAGCCCTTTCTGCACGCTCCTTCCTCCTGACCAAACCTGAGAGGAAACTGCGGCGCAGAAGCTGCAGTGTGTGAGCCTGGAGCCAAGGTATTTTCCGCTACAACAACGCTTATGCGGGCTCCTCCAGCCTCGCTCCGATCCGAGCTGGACGCTTCTGCCTTCACGCGCTGCGCAGCAACCGCACGTCGACCAGGCTGGATAATCGAGGGCGGAGCTACAAGATGCTGCAATCCACCCAGACAACACAAATCAACCGCCTGTGAGAGCTTCAATAGAGCTTTGCCAGACTTGTTGAGTGCTTCATAGCAAAAACATAGCCCAGACCAGCCTGTGAGGAAGTCTTTGTCTCATTTAAGAAGAATTGTTTTGTGAGATAAAAGTGGAGGGTCTTATTTTTAATGTAAAATCTTACAAAAAAATACAGGATAAATGATGAAACATATACACTAGGGCTGCAACTAACGATTATTTTCATTGTCGATTAATCTGATGACCCAATTAATTGTTTGGTCAATTAAACATCAGAAAATAGTGTAAAATACCCATCTCAATTTCCCAGGGTTCAATGTGACACCTTAAAATCCCTTGTTTTGTTCAAAAGCAGTCCAAATCCAAATATACAGTTTACAGTTATTTAGAACAGAGAAAAACAGTAAATTCTTACATTTAAGAAGATGGAATCAGCAAATAATTTGGATTTCTTAAATCTTCTTGAAAATAACTTAAAATCAACCATCAAAGTAGCTGATGATTGATTTTCTGTTGATTGATAAATCATTTTTTATCAACTATTTGTTTCAGTTTTATACCATACACTATTCATGCTATTTCATTAATGATATAAGCATCCACGATGAATTTAATTTACACCAAAAAAAGTTCCTGTGGTCTTTGTTCCTCTGTTGTAAACCACAACATCAGCTGGATCTAAATTTCAACATTTGTCTCGATGTAGTCTGTGCTTGCCCCAGAAGTCTATTTCTACACCTGATATCCACCAACACAATTGCAAAATATATATATATATATAATGCAACATAACCTCAGTATCCTCAATTGTGGCCACAGCCCTGAACATCCAGGAATTATGGAAACTCCGGGCATAGCTAAGACTGTAGAAATACTGAGGTCATGGCTCAAAGTTCCCTGAATTGATTTTTCATCATCTAAATGTTATTTCCATGCAGTAAGGTCGAAGTGCTATCTCAAAGCCGTATCTGCAGTCTGGGGAAAGTAATGAACCCTTTATTTTAGTTTATTTTGATGGATGGATGGATGGATGGATGGATGGATAGATGGATGGATGGATGGATGGATGGATGAATAAAACCCCACACTGCTAAAACCCTGTGTATCTCAGTGTTTTCAGTGGTCGCTACAGCTTTGTCAGGAACCACTAATCAGTTTTAGCCTTTGTTGTTCTTATCTAACTGGTGTATCATACAGTGTTAACGAGAAACTAATCAGCCCATCATGAATTCAAAATGAACTCTATTAGAAAACATTTCCTTCCAAACCAAATGTTAAAATGTGAATTTTAAATAAAGAACTGTAGAATTTTACAGTAGGCTACACACCTGTCTCAGTTTAGATCCGTTTAAGATGAAAATGAAACTGATGTAGACTGGATGTCAGTTTAACCTGTGACGTTGCCAACTTCTTGTCATTTTCCATCATCTGAAAGGAATGTCATCTAAAAAAACACTGACATCATTCTGACTGGTTCTCATAGTCGACACTCCTTATTAGTTCAGGACAAAGTGGCAGAGTCATTTATGTCTATTTTTAAATCAAGTGGAATTTAATCAATGATTTACTAATCACCGATTTAAAAATACATGAACACATCGATTGAATACATGAACAGGCAAAAAGATTTATGGACTGATTGTTGCTCTATCCTCAATTGTGTGTGTGTGTGTGTGGGGGGGTGTTTGTGGGTGTGTGTGTGTGTGTGTGTGTGTGTGTGTGTGTGTGTGGTGGATGTTAGTTTGTTACACCCAGCAAATAATTACTATTCATAAGAAAACAGTCCAGTTCAGTTCAGAGCTTGATTGTCCCACAGGAGGAAATTCTTGTTGCAGGGAGGCAGCGTATAAGCATAAAACATATGCACAATGAAGACACAAAAAGACAGGAAATGTCTCCTGGTCATTTTAAATATTTTAAATCCTTTTCCGGTAGGAGAGTTTGTTTTGGGTGGAATGGTTTATTGATGAGATGCACTGAAGTTGCTGATGTGGCATTCCTTAATCAGATCTTTAACTGTTGCCTGTAATTAACAGGAAATAGCAGAAACTTTAGATGGGAATTGCCCAAAACTGTGCAGTTCAGTACTAGCTGTGTAGCCAGTATCTTAAAATTAGACCTAATCTGTGGTGCTATTCAAGTGTGCAGTTTCAAAAAACATAAACTAGTGATTACAGAAAGAAAGTGACTATTAGTTTGTCCTCTTAAAGGGGAGTAAAGTAAGTATATTTTGCACTGATAAAGTTTTATTTGATTATTTATATGTAATAGTTTAGACATTCATTTTAATGCTCTAGTTGTGCAATAAGGATACAGCTTACTTCAAAAGCGCCATGGCCGGCAGTCTATAAAAAGTGCAATGAAACCCAACACATGGAGCTGCTAACTGACTCATAACCATTGCTTTAAATGAACAGTTTTAGTGTCTCACAGTCTATATGCTGTTTCATGGAGTTTTACACACTGTGCTTCCTAAATATTCCCAGAGAAAGCATTAAATATCTTCTAATCTTTTGTAACTTTTAAATGCTAATATTTAGATATATAGATTATCCACATAAATTCTTGGATTCTGATTAACTTCACCTCTCTGGTTTCAAACATTGGAAGTGACCTTTGGTTGTTTACAAATACTGGTTGTAATTCAAGACCACAAGAATAACACAAAATGCTAAAGTGGAGGTTTTGTTTTTTGTTTTCTTTAAATATGGACTGATAAAACCAAAACGTTGCACTAACTGTTGTTTGTTTGTTCTTGTATATCACGATTCCAGGTAAAACTTTTAATATACACAGAGATAAATATGCACAAGCTAAACCACTCACTGTGTGTGCTTTGTTGACATTTCATTACATAAGCATTTCCTTTGATGAAGATGTCTACTGGGCAGCACAAGGGCTGCAATGATGGTGTGCATCTTTCTCTGGTAGATACTGCCCCCTTGTGACTGTTTTTGGATTTTTGCTGAGAGGAGGCTTATGAATTCTTTTCATTGGTAAAATAATATTAATGACAACAATACAAATCAGAATAAAGAAATAGATTGGTCCAAATCATTAGTGAGAAAAAACTAAATAATCACCTTTAAATTACGCATCTGACATTTTGCATTTTTTTCTTATTGCAGCTAAATGTTTACCCAAATTTGAGCTCTGGCTTTGCACTCGATATGAAATGTGACCTCTAATATGCTAGTGTGTGGCTGTATCATTATGTAAATCATGGAGGAGGCTCAGCAGGTGGAGCAGATCTGGCATCAACCATAGAGCTGGTGGTCCCAGGCTCCCCTCAACCATATGTTGAATTGTCCTTGAGCAGGACACTGAACCTCATATTGTTCTAGATGTGTGTGTGGGAAAAATGTCAGCTGTTTTGGCCAAAAGCCTCTACCAAATGAATATAATATGCTGTGGTGGCAATTCAACCACCATATTCCTACAGGCCACCAGAGGTCTCTCCTCTCATGTTTGACTGGGTTATAGTATATTCTGAGGAAGAGAATATTCAGTTTACAAATGCTTGTGCTATATTCTGCATATTGAATTAAATGCAGTTATATCTATGTGATTCTTCTCAAAAGTCTCCATACCTGTCTGACCTGTGCAGAGGACATTCACTTCACCTTCCACTCCACTGTGTTCAGGAAGATTTTCTTTATAGCACAGCACATGAACTATTGAGGAGTGTGGTCTCCAGGAGCAGGAATTACTTCGGTATGCAGCTTGCATCACATTAGCAGACTTGTGATTTATACTGTTATTCTAGTCACAATGATATCACATAATTGTTTTGTCTGGGCTCAGTGTTTGCTCTCAAATAATTCTTGCACATTTTTGTCCTATTAATTTGTTAATTTCTGATATAATGGTTTTCCCTGCCTAAATAGGGTTTTCTGTGCCGACTGTTGGGGAAGCTAGTAGGAGGAATGAAAGTCAGATTAGTGAATTTCTTAGAGATTCCTATAAGGATGACAGACTATACAACATGTTCTGGAAGCAAAGAGCAACCAATAGGGCGACACATATGCTGTTCTGACACTTGACACAGATTAACATATCGCTAGCTTTTTTATTCATCTGACACATGCACATCCTTTCCTTTATCCAGCCTCTGTAACATCTGTGGTGTGGCCTACATGCTTCAGAGGAACCAGTCTTTGACTTTGAACTCTGTTAGTTCTTACTGTGTCATCCCCTTTCATTCATTATGTATTGTGCAATGTATTATGTCAGAGGCGGTTGCGTTTTGTGTTGCTTCAAACTTGATAATGCTGTGGAAAACTACAATGTATGAGTGTATAGTTAGACATGGTCAGATTCTTTGGTTTGGTGTTGGTTGTTCTAAATTGAAAATAGAAGTGATTGTCATTAGGTATAGAGCCACCTAGTGGTGCCATACATTTTGGGATAAATAGTTAACTCAGTTTTGGAAATTAATAATTAAAAAAAAAAAAAATGTTATTATTTTAATATCTGACATTCAATGTCAAAATATGTGAATATACTTTTTAAAAAAAATGTTTTTACGTAGTCTGCAACCTTCCATTTATTGAATCTCAATGAGTTTTAAAAAAATGTTTTTAATAACCTACCCTGTTTTATTGCGTTTTAATGTTTGTGCTTGCCACCTATTAATTTCTTTGTCAATGTTTCATACAATTTAATGTAAAGCAAGCAATGTGTGTATGAAATGTGCTGTAAGTGAATTATTTACTGTCATTTATTTTGCATAGACCTACATAAAAGACGCTTAAGTTATTTATGGGAATAAACTTATATATTCTTATAGATATGAAATTCAGATGATCCCTCCGTCGTGCCGCCTTCCTCCATTGACAAAAAAAAAAATCACACTGCTACAGCTGAACCAACTCTCCAGTATTTTATAATTTAACCAGTGGATATAAACATGAGTATTACATCATTGATAAGGAGACGTTACAAAAGTCCTGTCAGGGCAATTTGGGAAAGACTATGTGTCACTGTATAGATGATAATAGCTGTGATCAAACTACACTAAAAAAATGATCTCTGAAATCCAAAATTGTATGTCCACTGTTCGGGGATACCGACTTAAAATGCAGAGAAGTTGATTTCAATAGAAGACCGCTGCAGCGTCGACTCCCAGTCAGAATGAAAATAGCCTCCATGTGTTTGGTCATGTGACCACGCTACGTGCGCAAAACGACGTGCGTGACGTAGCGGTGTAGGCTTCGCTAGTTTCCTCAACCAAACACTCAACTGATATTGTGTGATAAAAACTGGAAGTCAGCCGGTGGACGAGGGGCTATTTATTCAAAAAGAAGCACAGGAACCGGGCGGCTCTCGTCGTTTTAAACAAACTCACTCGCTGCTGTGTTGAAACTTGTCTCATTAGCGAGGAAGACGGCGAAAATTCCTCCTTGTAAACGCACCGAAGGCTAGTTTTTATTTTGCTGTGGCTGTCGAAAGGCGGGGAATACAAAGCGACGTGTGGTCAAAAGCATTTAATTTTGGACTCATTGAAGCAAAAACGGGATTACTACGAAGCCAGGTCGTGCTACAGTGACTGGTCAACGATAGTACATGGATTATCTGGTAAGTAAATGAATCGAAATGCAGTGGTGTTCCTCATTCCAAGAGCAAAGACTGCTTCTAACGTTTGGTTTCTTACCAGCTGGGCTCCTAATCAGGCTGTGATGCCACTCAGGTGTGTGACTGTAAATAATGAGGCGTAGTAACAGTTGTTGTTTTATGCTAATGTGCCAGCTGTAGCTTGTAGCTTTTGCCTGTCTGTCCTGTGGGAGCTAGGTTGAACCAAACCCCCGATCTGTTTACACGTGAAACACGATCACTAGCCAACTAGCTACACCCTTAAAGTACTGCCCGCTATGTAATGTGACATTAAGCTGTTGTTTTTCACAAAACACACTATTGCTGCTGAGGATAAAGCTCCAATGTGTGTTGGATGAGGTTACTTGGTGTCAAGATGTCAAGATGTGGACGTGAGACAATGTAGAACCGCACTGGTTTGAGACATTAGTCCCTTGCATATTGTTAATACCTGTGACCAAAAGAATGATGAATGATTGCAGTTCAAACTCCTGCACCAGATTTGGTCTGGGAGATTATGGTTTTTGGGCCTTTGCCCACATTGTAGGGATGGGATGGGTGCTGCTGAAACAGTGCAACAATAGAGAGGAAGCTGTAACTGAAGGCTTTCCCTGGGAATTTATAAAGCCAGAGGAAAAAAAAAGAGTACACAGACATTGTGCTGTCATTTCACAGGGGGTGAGGGGGTGGGGGGCAGAGTGACAGTGTGAAATGCAGAGGAACTTGCCCACCCAGTGTTATCAGCTTGTTTATAATGGGCCTCCCAAGATGTGGACCTAAAAAGAACTTTGAACTTCTGCTTCACTGTGACATTTCTTGAGTCAAGATTACAAAGTCCTATCCGGCAACTGGCACCAGAACAATTGTGCCATAATCAATACAGACTGATTCATGTCTACAGCTTGTCTGTGGCTTCTGGCCTTGGTGTGACACATTTTATGGGAAACAAAAGGATACCAAAGTGGCACATTCATAGTGTACATGAGTTATTTTGTAAACTTGGCTAGATGTCAGTGGAAAGTTGTTGGTACCAAAGGTAAACACAAGGGGTATTGTTGTCAAAAGAGCAGCCTTGTGACATGAAATGAATGAAATCAATTTCTCCCTAAGCTCTTTCTCTTCTCCGGTTGAAGTGCTGCAGGACCAGGACAGCTTTTATTCACTTACATTCACTTCAGATAATCTGAGACCAATTGTGGCGTAGTGCAAAAATATTAACATACCTAAAGCATATTTCTGCGTCAGATCTGCGTGCATATTGAGAGGGGAAAAATCCAGCTTGCATGCTTGAAGGATTTAAGGTTTTCTGTGACAAACAGTTTTCTGTGGAAAGCACAGCTGTAACTCTGTGGACTGTTGGAGCAGAGTGCTTGGCTGTCCTCAGAGGTCAGGCACTCAATAGGCGCGGGGCCTCCTTTCCTGCTGTGCAACACTGGAGACCTGGCACAAAACCCAGGCCAAAACTATGTCGCTTTCTCTCTCCTATAAATCAATAGGAACTTGTCGCTAAACCTTTTAATGAAAGATGCTAGTCTTATTTCCTGTTCATGCTTTTAGGTTAGGTTTTTAGAAAAGATTTGGCCTATAAGGGTAGTTGGGATGAACAGGAATGGAAGCAGGTAATTACTGCACATTGCTGGGTAATAACAGTGGTTTGATTTATGACTGTAGTACATGAGAAATCTGGCTCATGTTGGATTCTGTTTCAACTGGGAGCTTGAGCATGCTGCAGACTGTACACTTGCCTGGTCAGCGTAGTGTTATGAAAGACCATACAAAAAGCCAGCACTGACAGAGGAATTTGGTGCTAGCTGTTGCTGTGGTACAGTCTTACCAAATTACAAGTGCACCATGTGGCCAATCTCTTGGACCATGACTTGTTGCAGACTTCAGCAGACTGGACACATTGAACATGTTGTGAGTGACATCACATAGAGAAAACCAAACTATGGTTGTATTGTTAAGATTGTTAACTCATGCAAGAGCATGCAGAATTATTCTGAGGATTTACTACCAAGCACCTTTGCTATGTTATGTTATTGCATATCATACTGTTATGCGTGTATGATCTTATCACATCACTGCCTTATTTGTGCTCAGTTATGGCTGTAGGCAAATTCACAGACTGTAGAAAAATATATACACAACATTTGGCTTTGGTATCCAGTTATTTATTTCTGCTACACACTAAACCGTCAGGTGCATTGACATTCAGGTTGTTTTTGTAGCTCTGCCCTTGAGGAAAACAGACCTATGATGCTGTAAAAAAAAAAAAAAAAACATTCCTTTTGTCTGGTGTTAAACAACCAGAATAGTTTTTGTGGAATTTAAATTGTGCATAAGATTCAGTGATAACAACCACTAGGAACTGACCTCAAACCATATGATAACAATGGGTGTGACAGATAAGAGAAGAGGGCCTCATCTGCTAATAGGCTGGCCTGCACCTCTACTGTTCTGGCTCATGTTCAGGAATAATAAACAGGAGGAAAAATTTGGGTAAAAACTTTGTAGGGAAAATGAACTAAATGGTCATGTTTTGCGTAAGAAAGGCTGATTATTATTGTCTCTTGAATCCAATTCAGTTTCATTGAATATTTCTTTTTAATTTATTTCATTTCAATTCATTTTTGTTGTTGAACATTTGACATATTTCACCTTAAGTGGTGGATTTGTGTTTTGGTATCTGCATTATTCTTAGATTAGAATGATGTCAAAAACACTAACCCATTTGGTTTTCCATCTGCTGTTGTGAATGAATAACATTTTAACTTTAACTAGTGACAGAGGAAATGCTGCCTGATAGCTAAACCCTTTTCTTTGCTAGATTATGTATAACTTAGCTACATAATGCTTAGACTACAACTTTTAATTGCACTTTGGAAAAAGCAGACTTGCTGTTCACATGACTAGCAGGCTAATAATTACATTTTTTGAGAGATGTTGAGCCTCACATGTCTTCTTTCCATATTTCTGAAAAGAGAAAACATTTTAGACAACAAGTATACAGTAAGTATCAACTGAGAAGGCAGTTTTTTCAGCTGTCATTACTATTAATAGTTTTGTCTAGCAAAACACCTGTTTTCAGTTAGTTTTAAATGGTTACCCATGCTGTCTGCCACCTGTTCACTCTGTTCACTCTGTACCCTTATTTCCTTTTTGTGTAGTTGTATGTAGAGTAGAACAGCATACAAACTTTAATGTGGCCTGGTTTGGCTGATTGGATGTTGAATGTGTCAGGGTTGCATTTTTATACTGCAAAGCTCTATATTGATTCAAATCTGAGCAGGTATGTTGCTTGTTAATAAACAGGCGTGATTTACCAATCCCCATCAAATGCAAAAAGGAGCAACCTTGTCTACTGATTATCATTTACCCAGTATTTTAATTAAAATAATTATTTGTCTTCTTTCTCTGCCAGGTCTTATTTAGGCAGGGTTAACATATTTTTAATGGTTAAATATGTGAAGATATCCTTGAAAGTCACACAGAATACCAGTATTGGACAGCGTTTAAAATTGTTGAGCATTATAAATACAGTATGTAGTCTTCAGCATTTTGGTACATAGCACCCAGCAAAGCCATACAGCCTTAATCTGCAGTTAGTGAAGAGGAGACATTCCCAAGATAAGTAAGCAAGCTAATAATGATGAGTTTCCTTGAAGAACCATCATTTTGAAATGTGAGATCTTCTCTGATTGCTATTATTATACTGAAAGCATTTTAGTACATGATGCTGCTATGGTACTGACAGGAGTTAATAGCTCGGAGGATATTTGTATTGTTCCACTGATTTCTTAAGAAAGGTATTAGAATACAAAATCAATATGCAACACTTTGGAAAAAAAACATTTCAAATAGTCATGCTGTTATTTATCCAGTTAGCACAAGGATCATACCCTTATAAAAATAAATTGTCTTTGTAGAAGTCTATCTTTGTTTTTGGCCAACCAACTGTATTAATTTCAGAGCAGATCTCCTTTTCAAGGGCACATATCAGGCTATAGCAGATTAACATCTCACTACTTTAACACAGGAAGCAGAGCTGATGGGAAGTTGTTGGCAGCACATGAATGCAGCTTGTTAGCCTATGGGATACAGGCCTGGTGTTACTTTTCCTCTCAATTTTGTCCTCTATCTGACCGTGTTACACACCTTGCTGATGCAGGCAGAGGTCGCTGCCAAATTCTCCTCATAGGCAAACAAAAATTACCTATTGTATGAAGATAATGGCACCAACACCATCACCATCTCAAATATGTCAACAAATATTAGGCTAATCATTTATTGGTTTCACTTTGAATGAATGTGAATTGATATTTATCTATAGTTTGGTTAATCAAGTTGACCAAACTTCCTTAAACCTCTCCTTATATTTAAAGTGCATAGCCTTCAGCTGTAATGAAAAATACCTTTCTGAGCAGCAGAACAGCATTCCTGAACCCTGTCCTTGATTTAAACCTGCCAGCAGTATGTCAGCCAGGTTTTTGTCTGCGAGTTAGCTCACTGCAGTTATTCCCTTGTGTCTGTGGAGAGTGCTAGTGAGTCAGCATCTTGGGCTGGAGCTACATCAATGCTGCTGTTGAAGATAAGGGAATATTTATGGGGCTTCATCATGATCAAGCACAGGCACTTCCTCCCCTTTTTATATTGACATCCACATACATTGATGGACCATTACTCGAAAGAGGCTTTAGTGAACTGTTTTTGTATTTTTATTGCATTTCCTTTACTTTCTCTCAGGACATAACCACTCTCATTGTGCTGGGCCCTACAAAGCTTTTCCTCACTAGAAAAAACAAATATAAAGGTGGATTATTATTTTGCTCTTATTTTATATGAAGAGTGGCTCCATAAAAGCCATAAACAAATGCAGTTTGATAATCAGACCTTTATCAGAGACTCAAGGCTTAGAGAAAATCATATCTTGCTGACCTACAGTCAGACTGAATGACCTACCATAGAACTATTGTATGCTGCTTTGTAACATGAGGTGTTACATCACAAAGGAATATATACTTTTTCTTTTCTTTTTGAGGAAAGAAAGGGTCGCTTTGCGACAACCGAGGAAGTCAGTTATGTGATACATGTCTAATCACATGAGACACAATGTTGACCCAGTGCTCTGGTTTTAAAGCAGATGACAACAATATTTTGTTCTGGGTGTGTTGAACAGTAGGTATTCATTCAAATAATACAGTGTTTAGTTCTTAAGCAGTAAAACAGTCGTGCTGCAGTGTGTTTTGAAAGTCTTGTAGAACCAAACTGAATTCGACAACAGGCCAAAATTAGTTTGTGCCAGTGTTTTTGTTCAGTTGTTGAGTTTTAAAAAATTACTTTGAGCTGTGTGCAATAAGGACAGTTGTCTTATTTTTTATTTTCAAACTTTGAATGACTACAATAGCACAATAAGTGGAATCTTATCATGAAAGTTTGTTTATAGGAAAAGTAAAAATTTAATGTATTGCATGCAGCCATTTGATGTTTGCATTCTTTTAGCCTTTTTGCATTACAGTAGAGTACTCTGCATTGGCAAGAAAAAGTAAGAGAATCCTTTGGAATCACTTCCATTTATGTAAAAATTTGTCTTAAAATATGGCAAGATCTTCATCCAAGTTACAATCTTGAACAAACACAATTTATTTTAACTAATAACACACAAATCCTTGTTTTGGTCTTGTCCAAATTGA
Organism: Seriola aureovittata; assembly: GCF_021018895.1. NCBI lineage: Eukaryota > Metazoa > Chordata > Actinopteri > Carangiformes > Carangidae > Seriola > Seriola aureovittata. The sequence continues at coordinate 22,145,241 of NC_079368.1, forward strand.
AAATGTCTTTCAAACATTCACAGTGCAGGCTGGAAAAAGTATGTGACCCTTTGGCTAATGGCATTAACAAAAGCTAATTGGCATCAGGAGTTATCAAACCTGAAGTCCAATCAATGAAACAAGATTACAGGTGTGAGTTAGAGCTGCTTTGAATTATAGAAAACACTAAAACATTTTGAGTTTATAAGAAACACCTGCTGATGTGAACCTCACCTCACACAGTCCACAGTCAGACCATAAATCATGTCCATAAATGGTGATGATTTATGATTTAGTGATGATTTAGTTCTGTGGCTACTCTACCTAGAAGTGGGCGCCCAGTCAGGATGACTCCAATTTTACAACACGTAGAATAATCAGTGCAGTAACTAAGAATCTCAGAGTAACAGCTAAAGGCTTAAAGGAATCATTGGAGCAGAATGACTTCAAACTAAGAAAATCCACTTGTTGCAGTGGCCCAGTCAGAACCCAGACCTTAACCCAGAGATGTGGTGGAATGACCTCAGAGCCGTTAACACCAGACATCCTTAAAATATGGCTGAGCTGAAGCAGTTCTATAGGGAAGAATGGTTTCAAAATTCCTCCTGAACGTTGTGCAGGTTTGATCAGCAGCTGCTGGAGGCTGTGGTTTGAGGTTATTGCTGCCCAAAGCAGGTGCAACCAGTTATTAAATCCAAGGGCTCACTTACTTTTTCCACCAGCACTGTGAATGTTCGATGGCTGTGTTCAATTTTGTAATATTAGCTTAAGCACATTGTGTTTGTCTATACTACTTGAATAACAGATCACATTTTATGACCAATTAATGCAGAAAACTAGATCATTCCAAATGGTTAACATACTTTTTCTTGCCATTGCATATTATAACTACAATTTGTCAGCAGGTGGTGGCAGCAACTATTACTAAACAGCTGAGCAGACCAAAACAAGCAATTTGAACATGACTCACAGTTCTCCCTGAACAGACGGACTTCCGACAAAGCGTCCCACAACAGTTATTGAGAGCCCCATGACCGCTGTAAGCTCAAGTGGTCGATCCCTTCATCCTCCTCCATGCATAGAAAGCAGTGGTTTTCATACTTCACGAAGCTTTGTGTACAGTATGGAAATAGTGTGTGGGTGTGTAATGGTGACTAATCCAATTTGCAGTCTTATTCTGTATCCCTAGTTGTCACTGAGCCCTTAATCTCTGTGGAGAGAGAGATTCTCACAAACTAATCTCAAGCTTGTGTCTGTCCACTGATCCTCGTGGCAATAGTTTTATCTTTCTATGAATGAATACGCGGTGTAAACCGAAGGCAACCTGCCGTCCTGATCATCTAAACCCCCTCTGTTGAGCTCACACTTGAAACAAAATGGCTTGTCGATATGTGCTACTGACGGTGAGACGGTGAAGGGCTGGACTCATGTTGTTGACCTGACACTGTTGTGCTCGGCTACTCCTGATCCTCCTCCATCCATTCACTTACTCCAGAGGCTTGGCTCGTTTGTTGCCGGGGGTTACGCTTGTTGCTGAGCACAATGTCGGAGCACATGCAGCTCTCCCTTGCCTTGTGCAGGATTGGGCTTTACACGGTAAGAAAATGCATACATGCTGCTATCTGTTTGTTGGAGAACAGCAGGGATTTGGTGTGCTGTGCCTTTGTGCTAGATTGAATGATGTTAGTTTCACCATGGTTTAATCTTTTCCTGTTATGTGTAGAAACAGATACTGACCAAGCAACAGTGGCTGGCGCTTCACTGTTGCTTGGTCACTGAATGGAGAGTGCGCTCCGTTTCATTTGAGTGGGTGTCAACATAATATTAAGGTGGAGCAGGTGGATGTCAGTACTGTGATGTTAAATTAACCCACAGAGAACAAGCCATCTTTGAGTAAAGAAACAAAGATAGATTATGGTATTTTTTTTCCCGGCAGCTCCATGAAACTGGCTTGGTCAGTGGTTGTACTTCAGACTCAAGTACTGTGCACTTATGAATGAAATTTTATGCTACAGAAGCCATGGAGGAAATATTGTTGAAGTTGTATTTTTCTTGTTATTATTATTATTATTATTAGTGAGATTAATTAAACATTGATCACTGTACATGTTTAGGGTTAGGGTACAGTAATAATTTTGAGGACAATGTGTTTTTAAGGCAAATCGCTGTTTTTGTAAAATGGAAAAAAAACCCAACATTTTTTTTCAAGCAGTTGTATTTTAACCACAGCTGATGACTCATGTTGCATATTGTCAGATCCCCTGTTATTCTCTGACTAGCTGGTGAAGTTTTTTCAATGAACATCAACAGAGAATGCTATTTGGAAATAGGAGGGTTTAACATTAAGCTTTTGCTCAATACACATGATGCACATTTAATACTGTATCTCATCCATGACTCATCTTTACAGCCACACATGTATCAAATGAGTGGGAATACAGCAGATGGATATTTGGTTTATTGGAACTGTAGGTAAAAGCTGGATCTTCTATTGAAGTCTTCTGTGGTGTTGTTGTGCGTCATGTAGGCAGATGTATTTGACACTTTCCATGAGCGTAGGGTGCATATCATGCTGTGGTATGCAACAGAATATAGTAAACTGAGAGCTTCCAAAGACACGCCATATGAAATAACAAATCAACAGCAAATCTTAATTAAATGAAAAAAAAATCATCTTTAAACTCATTTGAAACTTTGCATTGCATTGCCTTTTAGACAGTTTTCAGCCCCTCACTACGATATACTGTGAGTTTAGTGAATGCTTTAAATGGGGATCAATATAAGTATAAGGCTACCATGGGGAAGCTCAAAGGAGTGATTGTTTTTATTGCCCTGTGGGCTTTGAGATTCAAGCCCCTGCTGAGTCACAACAATATCCTATAGAGCAGTGTGCAAAATCAAACCTCAACATGTGAGATGCTGTGGGAGAGGAATGTTGTGATACATTCCCATTGCTGTTACATGTATGCGATACAAATTTATAACCAACTTCTGAGTCTAAAACTTCCACATTTAGTGATAGGCATTTGATCTTGTCGGTGGTAGTGATGCTGGGAAAATTAAAAAAACTTTTTTCTTGTTTCTTTACAGTGGCCTAATAATTTACTTTATCAGTCATTTTTCACCAGATTTACAGTATACCTTTCTATTTAAGCTTATTGTCTTTAGCTCTGTGCCAGCTCTTTATGAACCATTTTTGTTATGACTGGATATAATCTCCCTGTTTTTGACACTTTGGACTCTCCCATCTTCCCGCTGATTGTTCTCTGTCACCCACTCACACTGTGCACACTAAAAATAACAGAAGAGATTGCATGTTAAACTTTGCCAATACTAAACTCTACTTTTTATTGGTCTGCATAATTTCAGTGTTAGTAATGTCTATCAAACTCTAGCAGAGGACTGGGCAGCATTGTCTGTGCCAAGAACCTGCCGAACTTGCTGTATAGTATAGTCAGTGCATATCCTATCCAGTACTATACCCTTCTAAAAGTCTTAACTTATTAGGCTAAAACCTTAAAATTTCACTCACAATTTTCATTATTTAGCAAGTAAGTGGAAGTTTGCCAGCTCAATGGTATCATTTGGTACAACCCCAAAATGCTAGCAAAACTGCAGCAACCAACTTGTTTTCACTTGCCATCTTTTCTTATCTTTCTAACCTCAGAAAAAGAAGTTATGTGATTTAGATGAAAATTACAGTATTGCTTCGTTTGTTATGTTTCCAATATTCCAACATACCGGCCCAGCGCTATTGCTATTGTTATAATTGTTGGCCTCCCAGGGTTTCCCGCATGGCTTTATAGGGGTGGCACCCCACTATAAAGGGCTTTACAATGGAAGCCACATACACCCATTCACACACACATTCATACAGTGCTTTTCCCCACACATATAGCACTTTTTTTACGATACACACACTCACACAGCGATTATACATCTGGGGCAATTTGGGGTTCAGTATCTTGCCCAAGGACACTTTGAAATTTGGACTGGAGGGGCTGGGAATCGAACCACTGACCTTTCCGATTAGTGGACGACCCACTCCTAAGCCACAGCTGCTCCATTTACATTTTTATGAAATATGATATCAGGCTTACTACTTTAAGGGAAATGGAGTGAGGCAATTGGTTTTAATGGTCACTTACTAATCACATTGACACCCACCCTGTTTGCATTAAGTATAAATCCATCTAAACAGTCCAATCCGCCCCCACCCTGCCTAGAATAAGTGCTGCATAGGTTTCATCTTTATGGCGTACTTAAGTTTAAACAAATATTCAGTAGGGGATGTCCTTTATGAATACATTTCTATCACAAAATGCAGCATAACTCAGACCGTATGTTTTTTCACTTCGAGGCTGCACTTACATTTTGTTTAACTTTTTGGTAAGAGCAGGTGCTATGGAACATAAATATGATTGACCTGATGTGCTACGGGTACCATAGCTGCTGCTCTTTGAACCTGTCTTTGCAGGGTTCCTGAACCATTAAAGGTCTGAGTGAACGTATTAGGCACTTCGTGGTCACCTCATTATTTTATTAATGGAGTGGAAAATGGCTGCTCCACTGACTTGCTGGTTCACGCTTAATTTGGAAAGAAACCCGGCAGAGTGTACATACTGAGAATGACCTAATTGAAGTTAAAATGCACACTGAAGCCCTACATAACTGAGTCGACATGCTGCAGCAGGACCTCCATGCAGAACCGGTTGAACAAAGGAGAACTAGATTCATCTGTCACTTCGAGAGATATTTATTTTATTGGACTAAGGTGAGCGCTGATTGAAGTGCTACAGGTTTTTTTTCTTATTAATGTAAGTCATTTAGGATCCAAGCACACAACCTGATTAAGCAACATACACACTCAGTTGCCAGTTTATTAGGTACACCTAGCTAAAACTAACACAGTGTAATACAACATTCTGCAATAAATCTTACCTTCATGAGGGTTATGATGTTAAGAGTTTTAGAGAGTTGTTGATTCAACTTGTATGGACATCGTGGAGGTTGCAGTTTGGGATGTATTGCGTTGCATTATTTTGTCCACCCCATTTATATCAATGAGGATAGGCTGAATAACAGAAACACCTTAACATTTTTGCAATAATGATTTTTTTTTTTTTTTTTTTAGCTTTTTGTGTTTTGTATTTTGTGCAGCTGCCACCACAGTAGTAACACCTGCATCCTGTTTACCATATAAAGATGAAATGAGCGAGTATTGTTCTTGTGCCAATTTGAATTTATGAGCGATTCAGTTAAATGTTTTGAGTACATACATTTTGGAGTACATGTATTAACTAATTAACAGTATGGACAAGTAATTAGATGAGCCAGTTTGAGTTGAAACATCACTGCAAGAAACTAACTGTTGCACAGTGTACTGCTGTGCGCTTGAACAGTACTGTCCACAATAGAAGAGTCTGCCGTACACATTTTTTTCTTTCAGTGCAGAATACCATTGTCTCATTGTATCATTTTACTGGATCCATTTATCACTCTCTTGCTGAAGGCTGTATTTGACACCTGAGTAGTCAGAGAGTTGTGAGGGTGTTTTGTTCCTTCTTTGTCTCCTGTGTTTCCTTGCTGTGTCACTGCATAGGACTTTCTCTTTTCCTGTTACCGTGGGCCTGTTACATGTTTGCCATCACTTATCAGTGCCTAGCCAACGCCTCCTGTTAATATTTCTCCTATATATTCGTTTATGTGATTGTTATCATTCCTAGTCTCCGCGTTCCTTTTTCTCTTTTTAATTGGCTTTTAGGGTTGAGACGAGCCCACTGTGGTGTAGCACAATCCTGTAGTGTTCTGAGGCAGTATATCATTTGTGGTTCTGATCAGTATTTTTCTAATGGAGCTGCAGCATATGCCTGACTAAATTAATGCCTGTCAGGGATTCACGTAGAAGCATGACAAAAAGGTTGAGTTGTTTATTAATGTTTACATGAGATATGCCAGTTATCAGCTGTTACACTTATCTTATTCTTAGCACGTTTGTTTTCAAATCACACTAATCTATTTGACTTGAGAGCCTGACTGAGAATTTTCATTTTATTCAGATATAACAGAATTGTACAAGTTCAACTCAGCTTACAACTTAATGACAGGATACCTCTTTTTAGCAGTGTTCCTCTTGGTTTTGAATAGATAACTGCTAGACGTTGCCAAATGGCTTCAAAGTTCAAAAAAACCCTTGGTGAGTGAAATAAGTGGGAAAACACAAATGATTGACCATGATGCTCTCTGAGCTGTGACATTAAGTCCCTGATGTGACAGTTTCATTAACAATACAATATGCATGCACACTTTTCAAAAGCAAGGGCACACTTAAAAAGGAGTATTTGCATCAAAGTTATTTGTTTGTTGCACTTCAATGTATTATTTAATTTCAAATTGGTGTGTGTCACCCAGGCTAATTATGTAATAACCTTTTTTAAATTGTAATGACTTAACAAAAATATTATTTAAATAATGCCTTAAATGGGTTGGAATTTCAATTAAGTGATAAATAGCCACATAATAATAATTTCACTTACTTAATAGCCAGTGAATTTGTCCATTTTGAAGTGCCCTTGAGCAGGACAATGAATCCTAACTGAATTAACTCCTGATGGACAGGCCAGTGCCTTGCATGGCAACTCCATGTGTGAGAGTGTGAGTGAAAAGCTCTGTATAAATGCAGTCCATTTACCATAATTACACCATCAGTTATACAGGTACAGAATAGAGCTGCACTTTTTATTATCTAATTATGAGTAGTTTATGCAATGGTATTGCATTATACATTTACACATTTGCAACCTATTTTGTAGCAGGCCATTTTTATTATAGTTTGACAAGTTGCTTCACTGTCTGACAGCTATTTCATTATCACTTCTTCGAGAAAGGGCAGAATTGCAGGTTGGCATATGGATTAGGGAGATACCACCTCATATGGGAGAAACTACATTGATGCCCCTGTCACTAAGACATCCCAAGTGTCAATGAACAAGACTCTGTTATGTGATTAATCTGCGCTTTGCCCCTGCACTACTTTCTGAATACATTTGAAATGCTTGAGTTGGTGTGTTTTGAAAGTTAAAGGTTGTGTATTTACAGCCTCTACAGTTTAGAGTAGTTTATATAAAAAAAAAAAAATATATATATATATATATATATATATTTTTTATATATATATATATATATATATATATATATATATATATATATATATATAATATATGTTACATTTAAGAAGAAATTCCAATACCAGTTTCTAGAGGAAACACCTACCTCTGAAAATATATGGCAAAAAAGGCATCCTGTTTTCAGGAAGAGTATTTTTAGTTCTCTTATCTTGAATTATCTCAGGCATTGAGTGTAATCCATTCATCTCGTTAACGCTTTGTGTCGCCTACAGCTGTAAAGGTTCCATATGATTGTTCTTTCAGAACTGTGTTAACCATATATGTTATCCATCAAGTATAGCATGTAGTACAAAAATGGTTCTGCTAAAATATTAACATGGAATAGGTTTTTTATTTTTTTTTTTTACTTCTTTCAAATTGTCCTAGAGCTTCTTTGAGCTTAGACATTTTAGAATTCAATACAATAATGGGTTTAAGTTACTTTTAAACCCTTGAGACTCATTAATCCCAAAGAGTTATTGTTTTTGTAAGAGCCCCTTATGTCATAGAGAAGTTTTTGCACAGTAAATATACTCTTTTTCTCACAGTGTGTAAGTACCGTACATTTCTAACCTGCTTCCGTCCTTTTGAAAGGCAGGATGGGAGCAGCCATTGCCCCATCCTGGGCCATGAATATCCCACACTTCAAAATAACCACAGGACCTGGTGGGATGATGATGATTGAGAAATCACCAAGGGTCACCTACCCACTATCGAGGACTGTTTCCTAAAACCCGGCCGCCAGTCCTTACCAGTTTGTTTTGTTGCTTCAAGGACATTTTGGGAAGGAATTTGGCTCTGGTTGTTTGGGAAACAACAAAGAATAACTTCCTGTCTGAGATGTATTGGCTGACAGAGCAGGGCGATACCACGTTTGGCCTTTGTGTACCACGTATAACAGAAACTTGGAACAGGTTTTTTTTAGGACCACATCCTTTCCAGTTGCCTGTATTATGCAGTAGTCATGCCTATCAAGTTGTAGTACATTTTGTGGACTTTATGAATGATTGTTTTCATAGATGTAGTTCAGTGAAGCTGCTGCTGGGGAAGTGAGGGAAACAAAATAAACAAAATGAACAAAATCCAGGTACAGAGGTGGAGTGGTGGGCCAGCAAACAGTGCCAGGTAGTTATGGAAGCAGGATAGAAACATGGAGGATAATAAAGGTGTGTCAAAATCAAGGATGTTTATAGTGCTAAAATAAATATTTTAGAAAAAGCTAATTATCTGTCCAATGCATAACTTACTTATGAGTCCAGTTTACTTTTGTTTTGTTACAGTTTGTAATTCCACAGTGAAAATGACAGGATATTGACAATGCATGTACATTTTCCATACTAAGTCCTGGAGCTAGGAACATGACACTATAGCTACAACAACAGTCATGATTTGACAGTACCCTGATGATTTTACGCTAGTGAAACACTTTGTTTTGGTCTATTAAACCAGACAGAAATAAAAACAAGAAATATTTATTACCTTTTGTGTCACTAAATAAAGTATCTATCTATCTATCTATCTATCTATCTATCTATCTATCTATCTATCTATCTATCTATCTATCTATCTATCTATCTATCTATCTATCTATCTATCTATCTATCTATCTATCTATCTATCTATCTATCTCTTCTTTGAATAATAAATTGTGTCTGATATAGTTTTTCTAGAAAAAAGGGAAATCACTTAATTAAAGGTTCTAAAAATACATCTACTCCTCTACCCCCTATTGAGAAATCCCGACTCACTCTAGAGTGCTGCAGTGATGATGTATGTTTATGCCAACAAGGAAGTAAGCATCATCCTGGTTCCCTTGACAAAAAGCCAATGGGATTTTTCCATTGAGATTGATTGGTTTTTGTGTGTGGCTTGATGACATTTAACATCCCCGACAACCTCTGCAGTCTCTTTTAGCCACTTGCTGGCAACTGCCTTTTTAAAGATGTATAGGACTCTTTCCTGCAATAAATAAATATGCAAATGTTTTTCATTTTAAAAGTTTAATTACTGGACACAAAAGATCTCCTGTTATCACAAAATTGTCCTGTACATACATGTCTAAATAAAGATTTAAGATGAGCACAGAGAAACTTTTCCTCCTAACCAGGTAAATATGAAAACAGTCTTTGACTGCCAAACACTGACTGCACATACATCCCTCTGCACCGTGAAGGTCAAACATCCGAATGACTGAGACAAACACATTCTTGAGTGAAGCGAGACTCCACGCTGTTGCAACAAATGAGTTCAGTTACAGTTTTTAAATGCAGTTTCAATACAAAATTTGTATGTGTTACACCTTCATGGCACATAATCATTTATCTGTTAATGCGTCTGTTGGCCTATATTTTCAGAGGCCGCTTTACAATGCCCTTGAATCTGAGATCTCACCCTGTAGTCTTTTGTTGTGAGACGCCTTAAAGCGTCTCTCTCTGTTATACAATAGTCTTTGTCCCCATGACACAACAAGGACCTATCTTCACACTAAGCTTTGGCCAGAAGCACATATTGTAATATGCTTATCCACAAGACATTGAAATACATGAGTGGGCTGCAAATTCTTTGGTAATCCAAGCCAGAGGGCCTCTTTCTTTTTACTATCTGTCTTTTTGGGTACCAGTCATTGTTAGTCCCCAAACCAAGTGAACCCAGATTTTTCTAAATGCAGACTGAGACTACGTCAATACAAGCAACAGGAACTGGTCTTTTCATCCTACTGTTCTCACAAATACTTTTCATAATCATTCCTTTATTTAAGTTTTTCCTGATTTCATCGAACACTGAAGTTTAGCTACAGGTTGTTTTCACACAGGTTTCACACATCATGCAGAACTAACAATTAATAACACAACATTAACATAATGATGCAAGCGTAAATGTGTTAATGGTTTAAAGGCTGCATTTATGGATATGGGACACATAAAATCACTATGAATGCTGTTTGGTCATCATATCCACATCATTATAGATTTTTATTTTCTGAACCTATTTGCCTTTGAATATCCCCTGAAAAAATAGTCATCCCTGCATTACGTAGCTGTAACTTGATCACTCAAGGAAGCTTTCGACTTGTCTAACACGTTGCAAAACAAAGAAAATAAGGTTTAGAGAGGAATCTGATTGAGTGCTCCAACCAACACAACCATCACATAGTCTGACATTGTCTTTCTGAGCTTTCTTTCTCTCTTTTTGCAAAGATAGTGATCCAGCTACAGTTCAACAGCAATTTAATATTAATGCATTTGGTTTAATTATCATACAGTATGTTTGTGTTACATCAGATTGTTCTACTTTGAGCTTAACTTTGGCAGTGACAGTTTTTTGCTTGCCACAAATTGCCAGTCGAAATGTTTTTTCTTATCCTTCTGAAAGCAGTATGACCTGCCATTTGAAGTAATTATCTAAAAAAAAAAAAACACACACACACAATGGGTGATTATCCCTGCCATGATAATGTTTCTCAGCCATGAAAATCATTTGTAGCCTTGACAAGTCTTAAAGACTTGATTACTTATAACTCCCAGAAAGGAACAGTAAAAGATTCATACTCCTTTTATCAGTCTTCAAGCTAGCAGTAGGTATCAGTGGAATATGATTAAATATTGGAAAATAGATCTTTTATCTGCTTATTGTTGATTGTTATTTAATCTAACAACTTGTAGCTGGAACATATGAATCAAACTTGTTGTCATAGCTGTTTCCTAAAAGGATATTTGGTTTTTACTGCACATTTTTCTTTATCTTGGAGCAGTTCCACAGAAACAGATATTGACTCAAAGTGAGATAATTTTTTTCCAGTAGCCTACCTGGAATCAGTTTTCAGGGACTAATACTGCAGGATTAATACTTGTCATTTCAGCTATAGCAGCATTTTTGTGACATTAAGAGCAATTATGGGGAAATTTATTTAATTTAGATTAAATAACTTTAACTTTATTTTGTTTGTTGCGTTTCCGCTAAAGTTTTGTGAGCTTGGATTTAAAAGGATCTGTCAGACTTCAAAAAAATCAAAGCTCAGTTGTCAAACTTTTTATATTGAAGTGTTACTTTATGTCTATGTGGCATTATAAAAGAGTAACAGGATTAGGTTGAATATCTGAAATGGTAGTGACTTCTGCAGATGGTATGCCAAAGGTTCAATTCTCAGTGTGTCAGAATCTGAACTCCATTCAGATAAAACCTTAGTTAGGGTTAACAGCTCAGGATTTCTTGGTTCAAATGAATTATATAGGCTACTTTAAAAACTGCAGTCTTTAAAACAAATCTTAATCTGTAGATTAGACATTCAATTATGTTATGCCTGTCACCATGTATGACAAAGTAAGTTTCTCGCTACAGTCTATCAAAGGTCGTGCATTTACTGTGTACTTATTCTTTCCATACTTGCGTTCAAATTCTGTCAATGATGAGTGTGTGTAAAATAAAAAAAGGTAAAATAAGAGGAGGTTTTGGGAAAAAACAGATTTGTGAGCCAGTTAACCTTCAGTCCAATGAGGGTCCATTTAGAATAAAATTTAAACTTGATTGAATAGCACTATTCAAAAAGAAATTCCATTCCTTTTTTTAAACCAGCCTAAGGATAAAAAAATGTCATGCACAGTAAATGTTTTTTTCTGATTACTTTCTATTTTTGGTATATCTGTAAACCTTAGCACACACGCACTCCACATCTCTTTTATGTGGGGGTTGAGGGTGTATTTGCCCACTGGCTGGTCTGATCCATGTAGGCAAAGTTGTATTTGCGTATATAGAATGAAGCCACAAAGCTCTGAACAATGAAGCCTGATATCTGACAAAGCTCCAACCAACACTCTCTTCTTTGGGGATGTGTGTCTTCAGGATAGATCAACCCCTCCTGTAGGTACATCTGGGAAGAGCTCCTGCTTAGTGAAACACCTAGAATAAATCTAAGATCACCTGTGATAACTACAAAAATGCATTACTTGGAGTGCACACATGCTTTAGGAATTTGGTGCTCAGAACATAGGAGGAGTTGCAGAAATATGAAGCGACATGAAATGCTTTGTTTGGAAATTTATATCGACAAATGATAACTCATCTTCTCAATTTAATAGAGACTTCAGGTGAATATTTCCAGGCACAATTATCCACCTAATGTTTCACAGTGCCTATCAGCAGTACAGTCAGTGCAATCTCTAAAGGGACTTCTAATTATGACATGGGAGCTGGTGCAAATCATGCTCCAGTTACTATTTCTGACAGCTCTATTTTGCAGCAGCATAAAATAGGCATCCCTCCTTGTTCAACACAAGTAATTAATAAGTCACTGCTATGACACAAGAACAAAATCAGGTCATTTGAACTTTTTAAACAATGCTTTCTGTAGGTTTGTGAATCCCATAACTGTTGAGCAGGAGCTTCTGAATGTGTTAACTCTCTGTCCAGTTAGATGAAAATAATAAACAATGCTATGTTACCAAACATGCTGTTCCCACTGAGGCCTCTTCCACCCCCACACGTAATCCTCTTTGATATGAGTGATCAGAGAAAGACCCAATCCCATATAAAGAGGTTTCCTTCTCCAATTTTTTCAATGAGAGCAGATATTTTTGTCCTCATGTGGAGGAAGTGTGACAAAAAGTGATGTGGGCAGTTGCATTGTAGAAATCTGTATGGACATTCACGGATACATACACCCACATTCAATCATTTGTAAACTGTAAGCATCCTTCTCAGTGTATATGTAATTCAGAGTTAAAAATAAAGCCCGTACTGACTACTGACTGTCTACACGGATATCCTGCAGTCTCAATCTTACGTGCTTTTTCATTGTCCAGGGGACTAAGGCTGATGCTAAAATGTGTCTGTAGCACAGAGCATCGGAAACTGTCACCTACTGAAAATTTGAATGTCAAATCAGACTTGTAGTGTTGTTTACTTATTTTTTAATCAAATATTTATTGACCTAAATCATTGTTTTGTCAATTTGTAACTGTATCTTACAGGCAACATTATTGTAGGGCTACTTTTCTTTGGAAAACATTTTAAAATTCAGATATTTGGCTTTTGTCAGATGGAGAAAAAAAAGGATTTTGTAGAAAAACAAACATACTCCTGAAAGTAAGGTATCGACAAAAATATTGTTCTTGCATCAATAGTGAAACACAGGTATGATATTAGCAATAGTATCAAAAAATGTGAAACGACACCCAGCCACCCCGCTGACATTTAGAATAAAACATTATTGTTATTTCAATTTCCAGTATTCCCATATGTACAGGTCAGTATTATTTGAAAGATATACAGTTTAAGACTACATTTTTGTTACACCTTTCAACTATTTCTTTTCATCCACTTTCTCCCTCACTGAATATCTTGACATGAAGAATTTTACTAACATTTTTTATTGACATTTTTTCTTATGGTATATATATTATTTTTCTTTATAGAAAGTGCCTCTTTCAGAAAAACAGAAACAGCTGTTTAAGCAAAAGGAAAAAAATTGAGCATGCTGGACTGATAAAATGCTAAATTCAGCACAGTGTGAGCTAGTTAGATCATAATGAGACAGCTTGTTTTCACTTGGCTTTTGTATGTTTAATCTTTGTTTTCACTATTTGGAAACATTAAAGCAACCCTGCTGGAAGTCAAAGGACAAAGATGTCTTTAGAGAGGGGTCTAAGCCTTACGTGGTGGGTCTCCAACTCCTGTGGAAGCACTGCTCCTGTATTACAGGTGAAACAATATGAGCGGGACACAACAGGTTAACTGAGCTGAAATCAGCACTCTGAATCTGTAATGTATTATGCTTTTGTGCTGGTTAGATAACACTTACAGTTATAACACTCCTGATTCAGGATCAACTCTCAGGTCACAAACTAGTTCCATTCAAGATCAGTACTGATTTCCTAACACACTTAAGATATGCTTGAAGGCAGTGTTATGAAAGTGAGGAACTGGCTGTGTCAGGACATGCTTGGTATCTTTGAGTAAGCTGTTGATTTGAAGAAAGACTGATGGCGCCCTCTGTTGTTATTGAACCGACACTGTTCTGGCTGACAGAGACAATCAAGAAAACCCCAGTGATATCTGTGGTTTTGCTCATCTTTGACATGTAGCTTTTACTTGAGATGCCTTTAGATTGTTGCTTAAAGGACATTGCATACTGCCAGGACTCGTTCCACAAAAACTCTAGCTGCCTGTCCCTTTAAACTCAACACAGGAATGCAGTGGTGTTTTTTTAATACGGGCACATCCAAATATTGGCAACATCACATGTCAAAGGACTTAATATTTGGTGCAACTAGGCCACAGTTACAAAGCAGTAACACAGACAAGTCATTATTAATTATGAGCATTGTTTGAGCATTATTTTTCAACATTTCAACTTTATTTAACATAAAGACATCTGACTGTCGTTTTTATGTGTGAGTTTTCAGAGGACCACAAGACATTTGTGTTAAAAGAGGTTAAGTGGTTTATACCCAAATTACTGCAGCTTTTGAGACAAACGGATCAAAGTTAATCCTTTTTGCAACAAGGTGGTTTAGAAAGTTAACACAGCGTTTTACTGTGAGATATTGTAACACAACACAAAAAGAACTTAGGAAGACTAACTGCAACAACACGACATCAGAAACAGTTACTTAAAAACAAGTCCATAAAAGTGTGTCTTGAAGCGATTAAAAGGGATGCTATGCTGTTTTCTGTTAGAAAAACACAACACAAACTGCCTTCCCACTGAGAAAGAGTGGTTGCAACTGACCTCAGTGGAATTCAAGACTTGTTCTGATGCACAGTGTTGTTAAATACTGAATCATACATTATTATTAAAATGTTTATTAATTGTGAAGTACAGATAACAAAAGAGCTTAAAGTCAATAGAACACTTGCTGTGTCCAAGTTGATTAACTCCTCAACTAATACAGTAATACAGCTAATACACATAGGCATAAGCTGATGTGAGAAGCACAAAAGTTGCACCGCTAAAGGTTACATGGAAAATTACTGGCCTGATGACCCAATTTCCAACTTTCTACATTGAGATCAGCCAAAAGATGCTTTAATTACATAATACCTGTTGGCAACCATCTTGGTTGGAGTTGGCGTCAATCGACTCCATGATTGTATTCTGTATAATTGTGCAGTGAGAAAGAAATGAGACCATTGTGAGGACTCGCTGCCCTCATCTGTTCAAATACTTATTATTCTTCTGGTATTTCTTTTTTATCCAGAATGATAATTTCCCCTTAAATGGGACTAGATAAATTCAGGAGTGTTTTTATGCCTTGTATGTCTTCCAAAATTAATGTATTTAGTTTAGCACAGATTGTACATTTGGTCTCTAAATGCCCCTCATCTGTCAGAAAGTTTGACATTATTCTTCTTGAGGAATAGTCTAACATCCCAACAGAGCAGCTTAGAGCATGGATGACAGCCTTCTAATGCAGACTGAAGAGTGGACTTCAATTCATTGTCCAGCTTGTGGTCCTTTCACTCTGAAATTAAGAACCAACACAAATTCCCATTATCAAATTATCATCTGTAAAAGTGATGTCTTCAGACTGCTGAGAACAACAGGTAATGCTCACACTTGAGAAGCTGGATCAAGCATGTGTAATGCTACCTGAAAGCATTTAAATCTGAAACCATGGTTTGTGTAGTTGAAAACCTTAGTAGTTAGCTAATTAAATAAGGAGGCCACATAGTTGTTTTTCAAGTTTATAAAAACTGGACACTGACACACTGGGTTTTCTAACAAGTATCATTTTCATTACGAACTGATACAGATAATGACAAATTCAATGTGAAAGTTCTCTGCACAAGTTTCAGTCCATAAAATTCACTCATGCGTCCTCTGGGTGGAGCCATGCGGTCACTGATCAGCTCATTAGCTCAGCTGCAAACTTACTACAGTGGTTTGTTATACAAATTTCCACCTGAAACAAATACATTTTTAGTGTTTTAAGAGTAGTGTGTCAAATACACGACATTAATACACTGCATTCTACCTTTGTGGCTAACAGCACACACAGCCCTGAATTCAGCTTTATGAGAATGGACTTTTTAATGTAACATTGGTATTAGATGAACAGAGGCCATTGAATACGAGGCTTAATACGTACCATGCAAAGCAATACAATACACTATGTGCTATATGTATTCAATTGGTCAGTTGAGGTTACTTAACCCAGTAAAGGAAATTCCTTTAATGTTTGGATAAATATTGTACATCAGATGCTAAACTGTGGTTTGTTTTAACAGGCATTAACTGCCATGGTCATAAGAAGATGTATGGGAAATCTCTGGTAGTTTAGGGCCAACTGAAAGTGTTGATTTTTTTTCATGGTAGTTGAAGCAATATGTAGGCATGCACAAACCACATCAAAGAGGTGAACACTAGAGGATTTTGTCTGATGAAGAATCACTGTCTTTTGTTTTATCTTGTTTATTGTTTGCAATCATTCTCACTCTTTTACAACTAACGTGACAGGAACCAAAAAACATATGAAATGTTTCAAAACCCTCTGCGTCATTGATAATTAAATACTGGAGGGATTTACCCTGACTGGATATTTCGTTGTGACCTTTCTTCTCTCCTTGATACCTCTCATAAAATCAATTTGCCTTCGTCGTATTAACTTTACCATGGGGATTTCACAAAAGCTGAGTACTTCAAGAGAAGCACAACCAGACCTTGATAATAACTTTTTTTCGTCCAAATAACATCTACAAGGCTCAACTGCAGTTAAAGATTATTGAGGCTCTGCAGTCTGCAGAGATTCAAAATGAGAAACACCTTGAATCTCCTTCACCTTTTCATGACAGGTTAGCATCAGGTGCTTTGTTTCAACTTAGTCTCTCTAGATCTCTGTAGTACTTTCTGACATGCAAATATTTTCCCAGTGCCCTGTCATACACATTCATCCACAATAGGTAGGCTAGATTCTCTCCCACTGGGGAAGCAGGCCTCAGGAAGGGCTTAGGCTACCGCTGAATCATGTTGCGCTGTACAGTGTCATAGGTAGGCCTGTGATGGATCATGGCACAGTTGGCCTCTTGTCTGTTCTTTCCTGTCTTTGACTAAGTAAACGTTTCCCTCTGTGCTCAGTCGTTTATGAAAGTTCCTTTGCGCAATCCTGCCATACGCACAACATCTGTCCATCAGCCTTGGCTCTCTCTCTCTCTCTCTCTCTCTCGCTCTCTCTCTCTCTCTCTCTCCCTCTCTCTCTGTGTTTTCGTTTGTGTGTGTGTGCATGCACCTTTCTCCTATTTTGTCTGGTGTCCATCTTCTTCCAGTAAAGTAGGATTTTGTTAGTAATGTGGATTCCTTGTCTCATGGTCTTTCTGGATCACAGTAGGCTCACATGCTGTTTATCTTCTCTGTAATTATTTAGTCATTTACCACGATTTGTTTGCATAATGATGTTATAATGGGTAACACTGACATTTATTGAGTATGGCAGCCTTTGCATATTTATCTGCCACTCCTTCTATTCTGTAACTAGAATCACAGTTTAGCTTGGTGTGTTCATCAGATCAGCAAAGTAATTGTGATTTAATTGTTGACACTCTGCAATGTAGTTTCACAACACTCTGCTCATAATTATTTCGGTGAGACATTGGCAATGTTTGGCCATCCAGTAGGTGTCAGGATAATGCAGAGCAAACATGCACTCGGGATGGACTCGGTGAGGAAATGGTTACATACAGTAGACCCTTCATGATACTACTCTTGGTCTTTTCCCATGCTTATGATACCTTACGGTTTCCACTCTGAGTATATCTTTGTATTTTACTGCAGCAAGTGAAGACTATCAGCTGTTGTGTGACGCAATGAAATAGTTAGCTGAGTTACATTAGTATCATATATTGAGTTCTACGCCTGTCCCTGTAAAAAGGAGGATGGGTTTGTATGATGTGATATGTTTTTGTCCCCTTTGAAGTTGGAAAGACATGTGGAGTCCATTGGCTTTAGTCAAACGCTCCCTGTGTGGGATTTAGTCGTACAGTTTGTATAGTGGTAGCCTACACACGTTTTCCTGATTCAGTCCATAGCCTTTTCTATCTTAACCATCTTTCACACACATGTACACTGCAGTTGGAAAGTATTAGGACAATGACACATGTTTTGTGGTGTTGGCTTTGTACTCATGCACATTGGATTTGAAATAAAATTAAGACTATAAGGTTAAAGTGCCGACTTCCTTTAATTCAAGGGTGTTTACAGGCACATCAATATATGAATCATAGTCCTTTTCATACATACTGTCCCAATTCTAGGGAACATGAAATAACTGGACAAGTTAACAGAAACATAAAGTCATCATATTAAATATGTGGTTACAGATCCTTTGTAGACACTCGTTATCTTCCCTGGTGATGATCTGCCGAGCCTGTTCTGCAACCCTCTTCACTTTGGTCTTGTTGTAAGAGCTTTTAAGCGTATGATCAGTTTCTTCAGCAAGTCAGTGAGCGAAAAACATCAGTTGGATTGAGGACAGGCAACTGACTTGGTCAATCAAGAGTGCTCCAGTTTAGCTGATTTAGAAACAATAAAAAAAAAACCCTCTCCTATCATTTTGGATGCTTTGTTTGATGTTCAGGACCAGTGCCCTGGCGCATTGTCCCGTGCATAAAGAAAACTTAGCTACAAGTTTTACTCTATAGTACTCAGCCATGTAACCTCATGGTTCCTGTTTTATTCTAAATCTGATGTGCTGGATTATAGATCACAAACATGTCATTGTTCTTATACTTTCTGAATGCACTTCATACCCACATACAGGTCACTTAGGTGCAGCTGAACTTCACTGACCCTTTCTGTCTCCTGGCCAAAGCTCAGTCGTCACTGCATGCTAGTTGCATATGGATATGCCGTATATAACACATATTTAGCATTTATTTTGGAATTGGCTGTGTAAGCATGTCACTGGATGATCCAAATGAAAATGCAGGCATCATCACCCAGCTTGGCATTAGAGCATCTGCCCTACCATGAATCAGGAATAGACTGCTGCGGCTGCTCGAGCTTCTTGCCTGTATCAAAAGAAAATATGACACCTGTGTCACATGGTGAAGAAATAGAGCCCTGTTTCCAGAGCTTTACTTGGGTGGGTTTGGACCCATGGAGGCCACAATCTGGTTCTGATTTACTATTACATAAGCACTTTGAGACTGTTGTTTTTGAGAAGTTTGGTTTGTAGGGAAAAAGGAAAATAAAATAACAAACAAGAGAACAGTTCGAAAGAAAATGCGGTGTGTAAACAGTTTTCAGGGTGGTGTTTGATTGGATTTCACTCACAACGGTGGCCATTTTATCTAGCCACCCCTTAAACCCCTAACAACCCCGTCCCTCCACAATTAGTGGGAGGTGAACGGGTTTAGATGGAGGGTTGAGGGGGAACTGGTTAAAATTGGCACCCATAATAGACTCCCTACAATGGAGGGGACCCCTTAAATGGTGGGTAAACAGTGTACCTGAACCAAACAGCAGGAAGTGATAGAGGCATTTGCCAGGGAGATGGACACAAACATGATGGGGTGAGAAAGGGTAGGTGAAAGTGGATTTGAGGTTTTTGAGGCTGGCCCTACAAAGAATCCGCCAGTCACAACTGAGGGGCCCAAAGCGTGTGATTATTAATTACCGATGGCTTCCCAGCCTTTGAAAATCAGGGGGCCGCAGACATCAGATGTGTGGAAGAGGCAGAGGAGCGAAAGGCCTGTCATTACCATCACAGAAACAATGCTCGAATTTGGCTGTCATGCATTTTTGCCTAATTGACTGTTTTGATGCAGGTTTTTTTTCTCCATTTTGTTTTTGAGGGGGCACCGATGCCCCCCACTCCCTGGTCTTGATGAGGAGAACTTAGTGGGCTTTCAGCTTCACCCAGCAAGAACCTTCCGGAGGTTCTTTGATGGCAAGAAAAGCCACTGGAGACCTCAGGGGCCTCACTGGCCTCCATTTATGTATCAGCACCGTAACACTCCATTTTTGATTCCTGACAAGAAATGAGTGAGGAGGAAAAGTAATGTATGAAAGGCATACAGTCTGTGTAAGCTAATGTATGTGCTATATGGTGTGTGTGTGTGTGTGTGTGTGTGTGTGTGTGTGTGTGTGTGTGTGTGTCTGTAGGGTGGTACTTTTTTGTGTGTGTGAGGCTGCAATGAAAGGGGGAGGCCAGGGACCCACAAACCACATGAGGGGTCTCCTAATTTGCATAATTAACTGTTGACACTAACTGTGCTTAATGAAGGCCTATTGAAGTCATTGACCCTTTTACACAGCCAGCCCCTGAGAATGAGACAGAGGCTCCTCCGGCAAAGGTTAAAACAATGTGTCTGGTTAACTTCCGACAAACGCGCCGAAACGCCCCAAAGTCTCAAAGATTCATGCCCAATGGAAGAGGTTATGGCACAGAACGACCTGTGATTTCCCAGAGCTGAAGTACCACCAGATGTTTGGCTTTGGTGCTCATCCCTCATTATTAGTTTTTGTTGTACATAATAAGCACAGTCACTACATTTTCTCTGTGATACACAAGCAAATCTGATAGCAGAGTTGTGCAACAGGATCAGATAACGTAATTTACCCTGTTCCAAAAAACCTTACACATATTGTTTCTATTTTGTGGACTTGGTGACTAAAAGGATTCTTACCAATGGTGATTTCTATCACAGGCAGTAATCTGTTTTCTGAAAAATGTTTATCATACTGTAAGGAAAGCTTCAGTTAATATGTTTTGACCACCCACTGATGTGGCCTGATTGTGTCCTTGTTTCTTTTGTGTGTGTGTTTTTAAGACTAAAGGCATACAGCATGAGGTACCAGTATTTAATGTATTATGTTTTAAAGCAACATGTAGCAACAATACCAATGTCATATTCCTTTGTGAGAGCATTTATCAAGTACATATGGGTCAAGTACCCTCCATCACATTATAATAGGCCTATATCATATAGTGTTTAACTAAATATATCTTATAGATAGTGCTGTCTGTGAAGAACAGGTTGTATTTGGGTTACATGTCTAAATCTATAATTAGAGGAGTGGGAAATTAGCCACTTTTGTCCATTAAAACACCAAAAAATGAAGTGAAAGCCAGCGGTGTGTGACTGGAGAGGGCTGTGGCTGGTGCTTATGACAGACTGAGAGACCACTTGGCATATGGCTGTGATCCCTTTATATCGACTTGTATGTAGGTTGATTTGCTGCATTTTTTCCACAGTTTTTTATTTTTTCTAATAAAATGTTGTGCAACTACTTTTACACTATATCATTATCAATAGAATTTTAAGGATGGTTGATAGATAGATTTATTTTCATTTGAGCTAAAATTAATACATTTTTAGGCATGAAATGACCAACTTTAGTGAATGCTGTTATACAGGTAAAAAATCATTGTAAATATAATGTAATGCCTTTCTCCACTCAGCTCCTTTTGTAGAGCAAAGAGTTTTCATATACGCCCTTGAGGTAAGGTAAAATTTGTCACTATAATGTCTCAGACCTCACACACCTGTTAACACCAAAATATACCCTGGGCACAGACTTTCTGAGGTGGTCAAGGAAGCATGTAATTACATAGTATAGTGTAAATATATAGCTGTTTATGACTACAATAATGAACTGCCTAGTCAAACTCTTGGGAGTATTGCTCATCAAGACCTCCCAGATGCAGTCAGATTCAAAAGAAATGTGTTGGCTGACGTCTGAAGCCAAGGCATGGTACCAAAAGCAATTCCAGTGCCCCTCACTAGTTGTACAGCCTCATGCAAAAGTGTGTTTTTCTGTTCAGTAACAGTCAGAGTTTCCCATAGATAAAAGATCTACAATCTGCTCACAAGTGGTCACTGATGAATTTTAGACACAGTCTAGTGCCAGGTGTGACGTGGAAGCTCTCTCAACTGGACACAGACACAGCCCATCTGGGTACAAGACACTGAAAAGGTCTTCCTGAAATGGAAAGACACACTGTAGCAGTTACACACGGACATCGATTCACCTCAATGTACAAGTGTAGGTCCCTGAATCACCTGTGAAATATTATGGAAAAGGATACGCACAATTAAAAAAGAGTAGTGTATATGTTGTCACAGTTTCTTGAGGAAAGATTTTAAGACACCAGCAGACCTTGCAATAAGGAGACAAAAGCCATCTGTTATAAGAAGTTGTAAAACATCACAGCACTATAATTGTCACTCCTCCAGAATCCAGCCGTCTTTAATGTGTTATGTCTAAGTTCTTCTTATGCTGCTGAAACCATTTGGTGCTCCTGTAATGTCTATCAATACTCAAGGGTCGTGACACTTCTCTTCCTGAAAATGTCCCTCTGTTCTTCTCTTGGCGTCACTGTAAGTAGTTCACTCCTATTAATGGTTTTTCCATTTTCTGGTCTTAAAAGCCTCCAGAGGCCTATCTACCGTCCCTGTTCAGAACAGAGGGATTCTCTCTCTCATGTCTATAGTTTGTCATAGACTGCAAAAGAAAGCTTTTCCCCACTCCTCCCTCCTATTCCGCGCACTTTGACGTGTTCAACGAGGTCATTGGGGATGTTCATGAATGATCACTATGGCCCAGCCTTGTTTGTATGATGTGTGAGGAATAGTTCACTCTATTAAAGAATCAGATTTCCCATATCCTGTGAGAATCTGTTTGCATTGAAAAGGCTTTTCCAATCCGCCCCCACCCCCACTCATCAACCTAATTCTCGGCTACTGCACAATGTATAAAAACAGATTTATTGTTCGGTTGGTCCCCATCAGGTTTTTTTTTTTTGTCTCAAAGGGGCCTAGAAATTGTTGATGGGAAGGGGTCTTTCACATTTAAGGACAATGTCCATAAGCTTGAAACTTTCCCACACTTGTTTCAGGAAGACTGGGGGCCCTAAGATTTGTTTTTATCAAAAATTGAGTTTGTCGTCAATAGATAGATGCTGTATGAATATGTGCTATAACTGATGTAAGTGGGACAAGTACCCTCCCCATCCACCCACCCTTTTTATGTCTATGAGATGGGGCGCCCCCCACCCCCCTTGGTTCTTGCACACTGGTTTCAGGGCCTTCAAAAGGGGGCCCCTAAAGCTTTGATCCTCTATATGGGTGCGGAAAAACATCTTTTTGCCCTACACTGTGCCCAGGAAACCAAAGTTTTTGCCGCCGCCGTATGCTAATGCAGCCAAGCTAATCACCCTTCCCAATTACAAGATTTATATACCGTAATGGCACCCAGTGGTACCCCTTCAACCCCTCGATTCTGTGGCCCCCTTATCTACCCTCCGGATGTCCCATGGAGCAAAGGTGTCTTCTGTCTGTGAATGCAGCTGCCTTGCCACCACCTCAGCCTCTTGCTTTCTTTTACAAAAACAGGGTAACATGAAAACAGTCCTGTGGGTGGGCCCCTTAAAGCTGTCCCTCTCATTTTCTACCTAATGTACTTTTCCAGTAAATGTCGTGAAACACACAGTAGCTCCAAGGTAGGCTCCAGACAGATAAATGTGCTCGGGAAAAAAGCGGCAGCCCCTCAGTCCACTCAGCATGTCTCGTAGACGTTCTGCTTGGATTATATTTCTCCTATCAATACCTTACCCATCAAACCTATTTCATCTTCTAACCATCATATTAGAGAGCTCCCTCGGTGTGACTAATTTCATACTTTGAAAACATCTTCATTTTTCCTTTATTCTTTTCCTTCCTTTTCAGCCTTTCAGGCTGTTAAAATTTCAATTTTAATGGTGTGTGCGTGTGTGGGCTGGAGTGGTAGGAGGACCGCAAAGGTTGTGAACTTGTTGATGAGGGGATATTTGTAGATTTGTAAGAAACAAAGTGTACACGATAAATTATAGGGAAACACTATTCAACACCAGTCTGTACTGTGGCCCACTCCTGGCCCCTCTGAATGGGACAAACATGGAGCCCGTGAAGTGCTGGCTGAACCCACCAGAGCTCTTGGATCTGTCCCAGGTTCTCCTCAGGTGAACTCTTGTGCTCCTTGTTGAGAGGGGGAACATGTTTTTTCCAATATAAGGGCAGTAACTCAAAAGAAAATCTATTTTACTAAACATGAGGTGTATGTCTTAACTGTTTTTCCTACTTAACTTGTAGACAATGAACGTGAAAAAATAAGGGAAACACTGTCTTATCAAACATAAAAGCATCTGCATAACTAAAATCTGGGCCACACTAATAATTCTTAATACAATGCAATATTCAAATTGATGCCATGTCACAACATACCATTATAAATGATTTTGATTAGTGAGTCCCTGAGGTAACTGGTATGAATCACTACATGCAGTACAGAGTGTAAGTGCCAAAGGTTTGCTTTGACCTGACAGATGATATCATTTTTACAAAATGGACAAGCACCAATGCCTTACGATAAAGTAAAGCTCATTAAACAAGGAAATATTAAAACAACATTAAATTGTGGCAATAAAGGCCTTTATTCACCTGTTGAAGGCAAGAGGTTTTAGTTGTTTGTGTACTTAGGCTATTTGTGTGGCTGTAACTCTTGGGGTTCCAGATTAGTACTTTGCATTGGTGGCTCTGGTGCCAGTAACATTTTCAGTTACAGCGGCCAGTTACAGAAATGGGAGATAAGAGTGGAAATAATTTTTGTCATTTGTAGTCCACATTTTTTTTGTCTACTCTAAATTTTGTAGTCTTTGTGTGCACCTATGATGTTGATACAGGAGTTACAGCAGACTCACTTACATATGCATGTCAGATATGTTGATAAAATGTCAATCAAGCCTGCTTAATTGCAATTGCACTGGTAAAACCATTGAAAATGTGTAACGGCATTAGGAGACCATTAAGTACGTTTTACCATCTAGCATCCTCAATCTGTGGTCTAATGATTTTAGAAACTGTTTTGTTTCACTTCTACGTGCTATGTGCTCTTCACTCTGTGCTATTCAAATATAATCTACTGTATATTGTATTTTGATTATTGACATAACCTTTAAGAGGTTTTCATTATACAGGAATGTTGGTCATAGCACCGTGAGATATTATGACTAACCTGTTGTTCCAAGACTTGCCTGCAGTGATACAGGAATATACTGTCATTCCATGGAAAAATAAATTCATGATATTGTTCAGGCAACATAAAGGTCAAAGCCTTTGCAAGGGCTTTTGGATTGATGCACTTGTGTGTCTGTACGTGTGTGTGTATGTGAACCATAGCAGCGGGCACTTACTGCCACATCCAGATGGTGTTGGAAACAAACAGGGCTACGCTGTAGGACCCCTCAATAGGACCGTCTAGACTGGTCCCTGACCAGACAGATACAGCCTCCCATCAAATTAGCGTTTGTCAGATTTATGGTAATGGTCCGCAACAGTCTTCCTGTCAGTGACATCAAGATTTACAGCACTGACACCCACCCACCACCCCCCCCGCCACACACATACACATATATGCCATCCTCATCCTGAGCACTCCCTTTATCCCACTCACTCCTACAAATACACCCTCCCCTGCCCCAGCCTCTTTCTCTCTCCATCCTTCTTTTCTTAGACCCTGCTCATTGCTACTGAACAGCTCTTGCCCACCACCAGGCCTTGTCTATGCAGCTGGGAGGAGAAGTTGTGGAAGTGGTTGTGTGTGTACGTCAGGGAGGTTATTACGAAGGCTGAGGCCACCTAGTCCCCCAGTCTCCCTCTCTAAAAGCATCACGACCCCAGTGGCAAAACCACCCAAGCCCCCTCTGCCTCCTTAACAATGGGTTGTGTCAGGGTTTCCTGTTAATCCTCTGTGATGAAGCTTGAGTGTTTTTGGGGTGAAGGGTTGGGGAGGAGGGTGAGGTGGTGGTGCAAAAAAGCTTGGGGGGTGTAGTTTTGGGGTGACACAGATACTGAGTGCTCTAGAGTCTAGAGGGTGAGGAACAGGGGAAGAAGGGATACATTATTGGTTGTGGTGGAGTGCGAGTGGAGCACAGACGGTGAGCCCCATGTATGTGGATTAGCGTCGCCCTCTCTTTCATGTCGGCTTTTTTGGGTGGTAACCCGATCTCTGGGCCCTAGCACTAGTGAGCCCAGTGGGAAAGGCTTCCTGACAGATATCCCGTCCATTCTCAGCCCAAATGTTTTTCCAAGGCTGCTCCTCTGCCTTTGATCTGGCCTTCTCCTCAACCACGCAGGGTCACAAGCTACCACGTCAGCCCCGATAGGAGAAGTCCAGCACTGGAGCTGCTTACTGAGCAGAGAGGAGCTCTAGTCTGTTGTTCAGAAATCTCGCCCCATAGTCTAGACCTTTCCTGGTTGTCTTTAAAAGTGGACTAAATGTTCCAGGCGGTCACTTTGTCCCATCACCTTATTCAGTCAGATGAAACTCCACTTTGCACCTCTGTTTCTAACTAGGAGGCAGTGCTCATCTGTATTTCTGTTTCGTCTTTGGAAGACTGTATTCACCATGACTAAACTGATTCTTGTGGGAATGTTTTGATATTTTAGGAAGGCTAGATGTCCTTCTTCCTCAGTCCTGTGTTTCATAATTGTCACATAGGCGTGACATACTGGAAATGTAATATGTTACTGTTTTAATAGCTATTTGACTTATTGTATTTTGTTCTTTTTGTTTTATTTATTTATTTGGTTTTTAGTGACTAGAAGATGCAAATTCTGTTACAGTAATGAGTTACAGTAATGCATCTCGCTTTCCAGTGCAATAGATGAGGTGTGTTCTAACAGAAAGCTGGGGGGCGCTCTAACTTCACTCTATGGATTTGAAGTGTGTGTGTGTGTGTGTGTGTGTGTGTGTGTGTGTGTTCCAGCTTGTCTCCTTGTCCAGACACCTTAGCGTCAGGGCAATAGTGTTCGAGCTCTGAAACGAGGGCCAGACAGACAGAAGTGGGATGAATGAATTGGGTAGCGGGGGTGATGGGAGAGAGAGAGAGGGAGAGAGAGAGAGGGAGGATGTTGCTTCAGAATAAGGGGATGATGTGCCTGCAAAACAGTGACAAGCAAATCAGCTTTAAAACAGGGCCTCCCCTACACACACACAGACACGCAGGCATAATGGGTTGTGGGTTGTTTTGTCGACTTAAGTAAGACACGGTCTACTTCACCAGACGGGGTGTTGAGTTGGTGCAGACAGGGTCATCTTATTATTGCTGTATGTCTGTCATTTCAGTCCAGTAGGTTTCTGTGATATCGTGTTTTAAGCTGTTGAAGTCAACAGTAAACATATTCATCATTCCCTGCATCAAAAACATTCCACACAACTGGATGTGCATTGTCGAGACATGGAATGGGAGTGACGCGTATCCCCCAAATGTTCCTGTGTACTGTTCAGTGTGTGTGTGTGTGTGTGTGTGTGTGTATGTGTGTATGTGTGTGTAGGTGTCTGTGTTTGTACAGGGATCTATTTCTGATGCAGGGGTAATGAATGGCACCTGTTTAGTGTCCTTAGTTGGCCATCATTTTTGAAGTGCAGTAAATCTTGTATTTCATCACCCACGGCTACAGTTGAAAGCATGTCTCAGAGCTCACTGCCAAATCCGCATTTTGTTTGTTTTACATGCAATTAAAGTTTTAAGAAACCAGTCAATCATGCCTGTAGTGACAAGCATCGTGCCTCCGGTATCATCTCGCCTGCACCCTCAGGGAAGAAAATGTGCTGTCATGAGAGGCGAATGGTGGCAGTGGTGGTGGTTACAGAGCTGGTGGAGGCGGCGTTCTCAAACAGGAGGACTTGAGTAACCAAACATCTCAGTCTGAAATATGTGTTATGTTATGAAGCAGAATAAACGGTGGTGGGTGGTTTGGTGAAGTGTGGCGGGGGACCCAGGCCTGAAGCTGTCTGTGGTTGGTGCGGTAACAGCTAAGCATGGGAAGGGTCCAGTGAGCAGCCTTGTGTGTCTAGCATGTCTCTCTCACCCCTTAACGAGAATGGCATGCAGTGTGCCCCACACACCCCCTTCCCTCACTGTACTGAACCACACTGTGTCCCACCGTGCACCCCCCATCTAGCTTCAAAGCGGCAAATAACAACAACAACTGATGGGGGGAGAAGATGAATGAGGATGAATGAATGTGCCCCTTCCACCCCTCCTTTGCCCGCACACCCCCTCCACCTCCCCTGCTCCCCTCTATCCTTCCTTGTATCCCTGACTGACTGCCTTCCTGCATGCCCTTCTCTGCTCCCGCCCTCCGCTTACCCCTGATTTTGCAGGCCTGTGTTATGACTGTGGCCGGTGTGTATTACACACATATCTGTTAGCGCCGCTCCTCTGTCGGGACGCCCATATAAAGGACTGTCATTTCCAAAGGTCAGGCGTGAGCCCTGCACACAAGTGTTGTCCCGACACTTGGTCTGGAAAAATAAAAACGGCTTGCTTGCCCGTCCGTGTCCTGTGTCTGTCTACGGTGGCTGTGACTCCCAGAGACCAGTGTCTCGGATGTCCTTTCCCTTTTCTCCTCCCTCCTCCTCTTTCCTTTGCTAGCTCCACTGTTGTCGGGAAATCAAGATACCCAGCCTGTGTACATTGGCAGCCAAGGAGGAAGTCATGGCTTGCTTTTTGGTGTGCCTAAGTATTGGAAATGCTTGGAGCTAAATGTGATACCACAGTTTTTAATAGGCATTATTACACTCATTAGCACCATTGCTGCGCTGAGTGCAAACAGTTCAAGCATATCAGTTGGTGTGTATTCTACCTTTCAAGAGGAAGTGTGCTGCACCACAGGCAAGGACATGACCCACTGCGTTGGTTTTTTATTGTTAGTGGACATAGTTTGTGTGTCTGAGGCTTATGCTAAACAAAGTGTACTTGTGAATTAGCATTTCCACATCTACATCCTGGCCATCCACAGTCATAGTTTCCATATTAATGCCCCTCTTTTTTTTTTTTTTGCCAAAGTGCAAAAAGTGGGAAAGACGTGAGCCCAGGTCAGGTGATGATGATTTATGCTCACTGAACACCCTGCAATTTATGTGAATGCCTTATGTGCTTGCCTGTTGGAGTTTTCCATAGGCAGAATTGATGCTGATTAGAGAGGTCAATCATTGATTTATCACTGATAAACCATGTTCTCAATATTTCCATACATTTGTTTTCCTCAAAGTACCTTTGCAGGTCAACATTTTTTCCATACCTTTGACATGCCACACACACAGGAGCGCTGAAGGAAGCAGAAAGAATACACAAACTATTTCATATTATTTTGTATGGCTGCACCATCAATTCATATGGAAAATTCGTATCTTATTTACCCCTGTTAATAAATTTCTCTATTATTCAGCCTGACATAATTGGTATTTTTGGAATCAAATTTGTAATAAATCACCTGCTGAAGTGTCCATAGAGTGAAGTGTGAGCTCTTTCTTACTGTATTTCTGCGTAATGTTGTTGTATCGAATCTCATCTACCAAAGAAGCTGTGTGTAAGTGTAGAATTCGCTATTTTTGTGATGTTGATATGATGTCCCTCACTTGTAAGTCGCTTTGGATTAAAATGTCTGCCAATTGAGTAAATGTAATGTAAATGTACTGTATGGATAATGTTAGCCAAACATCTGGGTAAACACAGTACAATATAATGATGTTAATGATCCTGAAAGACTGCTAACTTTTTCTGGGCAAGGCAATGGCCTGATTATGCAGTTGTAATGAGTTTTCCAGCAACAGCATAGGTTGATGCTGCACACCTGTTTAGATGTTTTAGCACTGTGAAGAAACAGTGCTGGTGTTCTATTACTATTAGCATTTAGGTATGTTCCTTAGCAGAAAATTAAAATGCACCTACACGCAGCATATCATTCTTGCCAATTAGGCAGAGAATATCAAAATACCCAGAAGGAACATTTGTAGGCCATACGCTGCATGTATCCTTTGACGACACTAATGTTTAGTTGTTATTTCACAACTGAAGCAAGGAGAAAACCTGTCCAAGGAAACTGGAAGCTTTTTGGGGTGCCTCAATTTGGAACATGCTGTCATGCCACTGCCCATTTTCCTGTCCTGTGGTGTCTTGACGGTAGCCAGAGAGTACGAGAGTGAAACATGAACTAGTCTGCTCCAGTGGTAGCGGCTCCCTCTAACCCACATTTATTACCTCTAAAAATACAAAGTGGTTTTCTAAAAAGAGCCTGGCTCCTGTTCTGTCCAACTACGTCAGGTGAGTTTGCAACACCATGGCTTATGACTCACTGACAAAACACTTTTCCTCTGAATGTTTCAACTCCAGTTGAACCCCCAGTTTGTAGTGGCTGAACCCTGTGTCTTGATCGTTTTCCATATATGTACAGTCCACATATTTATGAATATGTGATGTGTTAACATTATGCAAATCAGCTGACTGTCAGTTAAGGTCAGCAGGCTCTGTTTGAAGGAAAAAACTGGAGAAAAAGGAACTGCGGTAATCATTCTTTTCTTACCATCAGTGTCTCTAAATATGGGCCCTCCATCATTTCCACATGGCTAAATGCTGTTAAGTTCAGCATCTGTAGAGTTATGGAGCTGCCCGGACCTATTCTTACACAACCACCGGTAAACCAGCAGTAGTGTCTTCAGCTTCTGTTCTTGTGTGCTTGAGTTTTGGTCCGCTGCCAGGAGGCCCAGTTATGTCACCCATTAAATTTCTTGACATCTTTTTCAAATTGGAGGCTGGGGGGCTGTTTTTTCCTTCTTTCTGTCATGCATCTTTTAAGGAGACATTTAATCTGAAAAAATGCAGCCTGGCTATGTCTTTAGTGATATTTATATTCGGCAGCATTTCTCATTTACATAAAGCCTAGCTAATCAGCTTTCACAACAACAGTGAGGTAATGTCTCGCCAGGTCTTTCAGTGAAGCACAATTAAAACATGTCCAATCCTATAAGAGGCAACCAATCGATAAAGTCTAGGAATGGCAGACTTTTTATGGGGAGTGTTTTGGCAAGGAGGTCCAAGGTTTTATTTGTTTTTTTAATGCACAGTTGGCCTCATGGCCTAATGGTAGCCTTAATAAACAAGGAAGTAAAGATGATAAGTCTCCATAGGCACATGTTTCTCTGTGTGACAGTACATGTGAGAATAACTCACTTACTTCCACGTTGGTTGAGCTTACTGTAAATCACTCAACAAAATTTGGGGAACTGTTGACTGTACGTTCAATTCAATTTCCAGTTTTAATCTCAGCTGTTCGTCTGGATGCCTTGGAGATTTATGGAGGTAGTCATCATAGGACAGTCTTATTTGAGCTCTAAGTCTCAGTGACGCAGCACACTGACTCTCAGATCATTGAGTGTGTGGTTTACAGGGGAGGGGCAGGTAAGCAAAGGCCTTTGGACATATTTATTTTTCTCCTGTGAGCCTTTTGACCAAACTCTCCTCGTCAATCTTGTGCTGTCTAAGAGGGCCAGAGGTGGAAGCTCCCATCTTTCTTTCTCACAGGGGCCACTGTGGACATGGGGACACCAGGGTCAGGCCCTGGATGCTCTTCTGGTAAGCGTTGTGAAATCTTCACTGTACGTGGAGGGAGAGGTGGTGGGAGTTTTTATGACTGTCTGCTCCCACAATTCCAAGAAGGCAGCAGCCTTCTTTGTTTCCTTCTTAGTCATAGACACCTGATCTTGTAATAATTTTATAAGGGGGTGAATAAATAATAATCATCCAAATCATAGCAACATCAATGCTACTCCAGTTCTTCCACCCTTCCTCATCTCAACCCCAACTGACAGCTTGGAGGATTGACAGCTGAAGGGCAGATTTCACCTTCTACAGAATTCTTTACATGTTGCTTCAGGGAATGTAGGTGGGGGGTAGAGAGGCGAAGGGAGCAAGAAAGAGAATAAAATGACCTCATCAAACCAAGTTTTTACATGTGTTCCCCCATCTGACACGCGTGTGTTTCTGATCTTACCGTTTTTCTGGAAGAGGAGAATGTTTCCTGTTTGAGCAGACTGTCGGGTTCACCAAGGAGTCGGGGGGGTCGGGTTGCTCAGCCAACGTCTGGTTCTGTTGAAGCAGATTCCCCACATCTCCATCAAACAGCAGCTCTGTTTTGGCACGGCTCTGAAAACTGACCCTGGTGGTCACTTATGTCTGGGGGTCTGCGGAAGAATTGAGGCTGAAACACTGTTTGCTGCTCTCTGGTTCCCCTCCAATTTGAAAGAAGCAATGGTTGGGTCTCGTAACAGTCACTGCCAGTCTGAGCAGAATGCGTGTTCATTTTGCATCATTAATCTCAAAACAAAATGTGAGCTGCAGATAAAACCTGATTTTCAACAGGAATTCATTTAGTCTTGAACTAAACCTAATTCTTGAACATTTGCCAAAAATTCTTGAATGTTGATAATGAATATTTGTTTATCTTTATATCTGCCTCTCCTCGCTGAGGTATACTTTTTAATGGCATGCCCAAGCACACCTGGAGAATGTGAACACAGATGTGCAGCAGTTCATGTACACTGCGTGTGTTTTCCTTCCTGTCAGAGTCTTTGATTGAACAGAGTAGCAGTGTGTTGAACAGGGTCGTCCCCTGACATGAGCAGTAAGCAATCTTGTGTTGATGTTCTTCCACCTGAAATGTGATATTGTAGATGGGAAAGAGTGTGTGTGTCTGTGTCTGCCCTGCCTTGTCCAGACTGGTTCCTGTCTTGCTAATAAAAGAGATCTCTTTTTAGTTTTGGATACTGATCTCTCCACACAAGTTTAAAGATCTCATTCACGGTTCACACTGCATTTGCCCCTTAATGTCTCACAGCAGGCCCTCAGTCCCAGGCCGTGATTCATGGAGTGACAGGTCTGCCTCTGGCCGCCATAAGGGCCCAATCAGACAGGGTCCACACACACACACACACACACACACACACACACAGACACTGCAGACAAAAACATGTTGCACCAGTGCTTAGATGCATGCACCTAACGCGATTTCCTTTCACATCTTTTTTTCATGTAGACTTTTACTCTTTATGACATGATTACATCAGATCATACAAAACATCTTGTGGTTTTATTCTTTGTCATTTTTTTCTCTCTCTGGTGGATCATGGTTAAATATTTTGTTCCTCTGGAAGTGTTTCATAGACCAGGCCTGTTTTTGACATGTGGTGGGTTTAATGCTTCATCATATGAAGACAGCTGTAATGTCCATGAGAATCTTCCTGCAGCATTGGAAAGACACAACACAATTCCAAGAGTATTCATCTTAAGGATAGCAGAAGTTGTTGTGATTCCACATGCAGAATTTTAATCTCTAACCTATCTTCCCTTTTGCATTTGATTTGTTTTCCAATGCATTCATTATGTTTGTTTTGTTGTAGTGTTTCCGGGCACTGTGCTGTAAAGGACCCCCACCACCAAGACCGGAGTATGATGTGGTGTGCATTGGCCTGACAGGTGCTGGAAAGACCAGCCTGCTCTCACGCCTCTGTAGTGAGGGCAGCGACGGCATCGTTCCTACAACAGGTACATGCACATAACATATGGATCAGCAAAGAGGGCATTTTTTCAGAGTAAAAATATGTGTCCTTAGATAGGCGCACATTCCCTCCACAGATATACATAAGTCTCTTCCCTCACATTTGTCCTTGCAAGCTTTCCAAGCTTCTGAAATGCTTTCATGTTTCAAGAACAAGTTGTCCTCCGGATTAGAATCACAGGAAGTTAATATTATCCAGGTATTACTGCTCGCCAATAGGGGGAAGCATGTCTTCAGTATGTCTTTCAAAGTCCCAGCACTCATGCCAGAAACACTCTGCTGTATCTCACTAGCCAATACTCACCTTCTTTCTTGTAGTCAAGTAGGAGGCTGGTGTTAAGTATGTCCAGAGAAAGAGGCTTTAGGGTTAGTACATCATTCTCCTGGTAGTCAACGCTGTGCTTTCCATACGCAATGCAATCCCTCAAGGACACCGACATTCTTCTCTCCTCCCCTGGCTTTGTCAGCAGTCAGCTTTGAGCTGTTGCAGAAATCCCATTTTAGGTTTAGTCATTGTGCACTTTCACCAGTAGAAGCTAAATATAAAATAATTCCCAAATGTGCTGTCTGCAACTGCTAGTGTGTATGTGTCTGTGTCAGGCAGTGGTTCAAGGTAGTGAGCACCTGTCTGTGCATGCCACTGAGTAGGCCTTAATAGATAAAATGTGTTGATTACTTATCTTAGCAGAGATTTTGGTGGACTTCTCTGAAATAAGATTTAGCTGTCAGCACCATCTGCGTCTGCCAACATATACAGAGGGAAGATCATGAAGAACAATGAGGGGGAAGTCTCCTGTGGCCCCCTCCCCACTTCTTGCTTCATGATTTTGCACTGTTGTAATGTGCTTAAAACCCACATTTAACAGTTAATTCAGATGTTAAGAAAATTATAATCAGTTGTGTCCCCCATCTCTCCTGATGTTTTTGAATGTTACCAGGAAAGGAATTCCCAAGACAATTTCACATAATTTGGGCTACATAAAATCTTTTACTTGAGTGGGTTTCTTTACCATTTTCCACTGTATGCAACCACAGAAAAAAACCACATAATACATGGTAGCACTTTAGTCATTAGCTCAGTCCTCGTTTAACTCCAAAATAGAACAAAACACTTTTCTGTTTAGCTTTTCTTGTTTTTCTGTTTTGCTAACCCGGACCACACAAAGTGTTATTTAATTTTTTACAAAACAAGTATGTTGAAAATCATCTTTGTGTTCACCAGCTGGTAGTTTGCAGAAGGTACACCAAATATCCTGGGAAGACTAAAATGAAAAAGTGCATTTTTTAAGTCGGATATTTTTTAGTCATTTACTCTCTAAAAAGCAACTCGGCCAACATTCCTAAAAGTTGACTCTTTCTCCTAACATGTGCCGTCCACACATATACACACACACTCAATTTCTTCATTACACTACGATGATGGGTTTTCATTTTTCTCCTCTCAGGTTTCAGCATCAAAGCAGTGCCATTTCCAAATGCCATCTTGAATGTAAAAGAACTTGGAGGTAAGAAATGCATGTCCAGTGAAGCGTAGTACAGCTGTCATTTAATTTGAAAAATTTACTTTTTTTTCTGTCAAATTGTTAATCTGTGAGTGAATCTGTCTAAGGTGAAATAAAGTGGCCAAACAATAACATTTTCTTGTTGGTCACCCCAGATGTTAACTGGTTAATATGCTGCAGCCCTAACCAACACCGACACCAACTAAATATGCAATAGAGTATTTATTTGAAAACAATTCCAGTTAAAAAAATATTGAACAGCGCTTTCTTTGCAGCTGAACCTATTAGGATTTAACTAGCACTACCTATTTAGATAAACTGACAAACAATTGTGAATTCGCTTCCACCAAATTGTCACAGTATCTTGTGTGATTGGGGTGTTTTGATCCTCTTTTAATAAAGCAGCTGTTTGGCTCAAAATCACAAATTTAAACTATACAAATGTTCACATTTGCACTGTCAAAAACATCTCTAATGTTGTTCCCTTCACATAATAAAACTTGTACTGATATCATCTCATCTCTTAACATTAACTGTTTACACAAATAACTGTGTATGCTAAGGATGCAAAAGCATGTTTGTTTTTACCTCCTATTGGAAGTGGCTGTACAGTCTGCTCGCTGTTATTCCTGGAAATGTACAGCTCTCGAGGAAGCCGTTTAATAAGCACAGATGACGGATCTTGAAGTGGACATACGTAAACAGACCAGATGCAATCCCTGCAGTTTTTAAAGGGAGCCTGAAGAGAGGGATAGATGAGTGTTATCTGTTCTCCTACATGCAACTTGGTGACACAAGAAAATGTATTGTTTTGTTGAGAGTCAACATAATTTATGTTGTTTTCTACGCACTATGGGCACATGACAGGTGCAGTGCATATTTTGAAGGCTCACCCAACCTAGCCTCCTGAAAAGATGAAAACACACACACACACGCACACACACACACGCACGCACATGCTCTCTCTCTATCTCTCTCTCCCTCTAACACACACACAAAGAGGCACCAGGGGACCACCAACGAGGGTGCTACCAAATTTGGACAGAGCGCATTAGGGGGTTTTCAAAAGAGGTTTTTCTGGATTGGGTCAAAGCCAGTCCGATGGGACATTATTGTGGTTGGAAAAACACCGGTCCCACGGATGACACATTTGATTTAGAGAAGTTAGTGTAGGCTGCCACCACAGCAAAGGATGATGAAATCTGTTCTCTTTTTCTCTTTTCCCCCCTGCCTGGACCCTTACTACCCTGCTCCCTTTCTTGTAAATACACAGAGCACAAGAATTTGAGCGATTTATGGTGCCATACGTTATGGATGGGTTGAACAGGGTGAAAACAAGCACATGATGTTTTGACGCCTCTAGTGACTACTTTTTATGTGGAGTGCAGTATCGAATTTAGGTTTCTGTCTGAGTTGAACTGTTGACATGTAGCCCTTTTTGTTTGGCTGAGTGAAGGCGTACTCTTCTTGTTCTAAATGTAAATGACGTAAATGTAGAGTCAGGAGAGTTGGTGCGCTTGCATAATGTTCCACTGGTCAGTTTTTATAACGAGCGTTTTCTGACTAAAGTGGCCCCTTTCCGCACGGTTTGTACCTTACTCAACACTTCCCATTTCTGTCAGTAGTCTTTTTTCTCCCATTTCCCTATGGCTTTAAAACAAGCAAACATGGCTGGTTTAGTTTTATGTTATTTTGCACTGCATCAATGATGCAGAAAAATGATACAAGATGTGACGCACAGACATCAGTATTCCTGACCCCAAAAAAACTTGTTTTACACAATACCTTTGTGGCTTGTACTCTTCACTCAGCCTTGACTAAGGCAAGGGAAGAACCGTGTTTAGTGTGAAGAAGTGAAGCACTTCCCTTGTATTTCCTTCCTCTCCCATCGGAAAGCCCATTGAATGTCAATGAGGTATTCTCCCTTTACAGTATGAAATGTAAAGCAAGTCTTATGCAGGTGACCTGAAGTGCTGGAGGTTGGAAAGAACATTTAAGGCACAAAGAAGTGATCCTTACATGGCACTTGGAGGTGGCTTGGGAGCCAGTTCTCTCTGTCATTAAAATTTTGCAGGCTATGAACCCATGTAAGTGCAGTTGACTCACAGCTGTAACTTGTATTGTTGCTAAGCGGGGTAATGCATTTTTAACTCTCCCTGCCTTTAGTGCACTGGGCCAGATTGTTGTAAGTGCAAGCTGCCCTTTAAACCATAGGCACAAAGCAGCTTATGTGCAGGCAACCCTGATGTATGATGTCTGTAATGATTCAGACTGGGCTATACGTGTGTCTCAATGATGCATTTGTCATTGACGTCCCTGCCATCTTGTTTTCATTTGTTCTCTTTCTCATCTTCAGCTCTGGTTTCTGTCTCTGTTTTCTTCCTTCTTCTCTGTTTCCCATACCTTCTTCCTTCCATTGTTTCTAGATTTAGCTTTTAGTTTTAGTGTCTTTGTCTATATTTTTCCTCTCTTTCAGCCTTCACACCCTCTCTCAAGCCTTCTTTGCTTATTGATTTGAACACATTGTCTGGCCTTGATAAAGGGGCACTGCCTCACAGTCGCTATCAGACAGGACCTGCCTGTCTTGTCAATTTGTGTGTTTATATGCATGTAAATAACCTGATTATTGTAAGCAAGAAACCCAGTTCTCTTTAATAGGAATAAAGGGTTAAGAAAAACCTGGTTGACACAGCTAGATTTCTTCTGGAGAAACCCTATTCTTGGTCATGTATATGGATAACAGATTTTCTAACTAGGTTTTTTCACATGTGCATGTGAATGACAAAAATTTGAAACAGGATAAGTATTACTGTGACAGCTGTGACATAATTAAATCCAAAGTCTGACTGACGCTTAAACTGAAATAAATATGTGCAAATAATTTGGTACCACAGCTGAACAGCAGACTATTTGTAAGATTCAAGCACATGTGCACACTAAAAGACAAACTGTGTGGTCTCACTACAGACCGGGTTTTCTCTCAGATAAAAAAATATCATTATGCCAGCCTTGGTTTAGAGATAAGGTAAAAGGTAGTGTTCAATAGTAGAAAGTGTTAGGAGGAAATCATCTTGTGCCATACAAGTGTCACCTGCATGACACTTTGTATTACTTTCCCTCAAGTAAATTTACTCAGGAATTAAATCAATACCCAGAGAGAGCGATGCATTTTTATTCTATGATGCCCAGCATGAAGAGGTTGATACTTTTGCAGCAACACTGTAGCTAAACTGCAAAATGAAAATGAAAGCTCTTTGTACTCATTCGAATCAAGAGTAATAAAGGCTTTTCATACTGTCGACATTGAGAATTTTACATCTGGTGATCTTTAGTCCGGCAAGCATTTTTTACCCAGCTGGTGCCAGGTATGGGGATTAGGTGGGAAGGGCACCTCCGGGGACACAGGGAGGAATCTATTAAGTGTGTGTATGTGTGTGTGAATGTGTGTGTGTATATGTCTCGACAGTGACATGACGTCAAGTCTAGACGGGCCATTTCACAGTGTGCATTCATGCCACGCAATGACAGCTGATGAAGAAGTGGTCCTAATAATCACCACTCGTTGCTGTTCCTTAGTGTTGTGGCTGTGATTAAGAGTTCACGCTTTTGATTTGAAGTGGAATTGTAAATATTTGCATATGCAGTGTTCTTGTTTAAACAGTATTTGTCACTAGGATTTCCAATTCTTTTTTATATTCCACGATCCTGCAAATTAGACAGTTTATAATAAAAGATATTTCTCCAATGCTCCAATTCAAAGGATTATATGCCTTTTTCATGTAGGTGAGCATATGAACATATACATGTGGACATGAACTGAATGTAATAAATTTGTGTAAATTTGAACTTGTCACTGCAGTTCTTGGAACCTGTATAGAGTTCATCTTATCATCCATTATCGGTCTATCATGTGCACATGAGGGATGATGAACAGGATGCAAGAACATCACAGAACCTTTACCAGTTGTCTATGACCACCAACAGGCAAAGGAAGTATATGATCACATCTCAGAACAAAACCACGACATTGTAGTCATTGCAGACACCATGTGGTTCTTATTTCTATCAAACAGGACCACAGTGTGTGTTACTTTGCCCAGCAGGGAAGCTTTTCCTTTGCACAGGAGAAGACCTGACCAAAAGCAAAATTATTTGTAAATTGTCATTTGGGTTTAAAGCAAATGCTGGCAGTTGCAGATGTTGTTCTGTTTTTGGAGCAACTGATCTATTTGAGGCCTCATTCAAGGATATTGCCCTATTTGATGTTAGGTTTTCTGTTGAACCACCGACTATATGGCAGTCTATGGCGGGTTGGCTGAAGTCTAATATAAATAGCAAAGGTTACACCCAAATTATTTAAATACAGTAGCACAACATATTTATCTCAAATATTTAGAGGTGCTGCATTTCTGTAAACCAATTATGTGCATAAATGAGAGGGACTGACGTGTGTCTCGGGCTAGGCCTCACACAGGAACTGTTTACTTAAAAACAGACACTGCTGAGACTGCAGGTGGATGGGTATATCAACAGCTGAAGTGTTTTCCACCTCACTCCAGCCCCAACCCCAGCTCATTCCTCAATGACATAAGCAAACTTTATTACTAGAGGCCTCCCTCACTAGTCCCAACGCTCCCTCCCATCACTGTATTGTAGCTGTTTTGTTCAGGGAAAAAACACTGTCTGCTTTTCGTTAGGGTGACTTCAAAGAGGGTTGCTTTCAGTGTTTCAACTTTAAAGAGTGAGAAAAGACCTGATTAGCAACATATTTGTGTTTTGTTCAAGGTAAAAGTTGGCAAAAGTGTCAACGATAGGAGGCAGACATGTATAAGAAAGTGGCGTTCAGGCTGACTGTTAAACTGAAACCATTCGTGTATCAATGCCCAACAACAGACAGAACAAGCCTCAACAGTAGCCCACGTTAGTCCAAAAAGAAATATAGGGTAATAGCTTTTCAACTATGTTGATTTATTTTTGAAATATGGACCATCACAAGCTGTTTAAATTTGCAGAGTAATTCAGAAACATCAGCCATCAAACACAACTGAAAGTGAATCTGAACAAGCACAAGACTATCTGCTTTTAATTTTTGCTGTATAATTGTTTACTTATGTTTTACTGGCATTTGACTCTAAGTTTGGTTTAGTAACTCATAGCCACACTTTGGTGAAAAAATAAGTAACCTGATCTCAAGAAAGTTTTTGCCACTTGTGTTTGTGTAACCAGCAGATGTCTGCTTTTCCAGCACTCATCTCTTCCTGCGCAATTAGCATCACCACTTCTTCAGAATTGTAAAATGTACTGTTCTCCATGTTTTCACAAGATTTTCACAACATGTTATCAGCTTAACTTTTTGTCTCAAATAGTGTCTCTGAAAACCTGCAATTCCTTAACAGAATCAAATTTTGCCTAAATAGATGTAATCAAATAGACCACAACAAGAGAGTGTTGTGTTTTAGTCTTTCCAAATTCAAAAAGTATATTGTTTTTCTTATTATGAAGTAAATAAGGTACAAAATGTACTACTGTGCTTGCTTCTAAATGGTAGTATTTCATCATTTTATCATAAACATAAAACTCCTAGGGCAGCAGCTAATGATTGTTTTCATTATCGACCAGTCTATTGACTGGTTTCTTGATTAATTAACTAATTTGCCAAGCAACAGTCCAAAAAATGACAGCATGAAAGAAAAACACCAAATCCCCACAAGTATTGTTTATCATTTTTGATTGAAAAATAACTTTAATTAATTAATTAATTTGATCTCTTTGATCTTTTCTACAGCTTCAAGCTTTACTTGACATAATTCAAAAGCACAAAATGCCAACAACTTAACCGAAAAAGAATCATAAGAAATGTTGCATGCGCAGGTAGAGTTGGCTGCATCAGTGATGAGTGGTACCCTGGTAAGGGTTTGACATAACAGCAGCTTGTAGCAGTTGGCTGTGCATATACAAAGAAAGCACATAAATAACACATCTACATACGATAGAATCATCAAGATTCATATCTCCCTGACCTCAAACCATGCATAAATGTTCATATATTGAATACAATACATTGAATAAGTAATTGCACTGCTTGTTTCAGCCTCATTTGCGACAGAAATTTGAAAAAGTCTGACTTGGTTGAGTGAGAGGAGGAGGGAAGGGTGGGCTGGTCAGGGTGTTTTCCTCAGATCAGATTTCTATCAGTTTGATCCCAGAGAGTTATTATGACATCACGGACTAGTATCACATATTTTTTTTCATTGTGTCAGAAATATCGAAATCACAGCATGGATTAATATGTTTTCTTAAACAGACATACAGGCATACAGACATTCTGGGAGGTATGAGTTGTAACTTAAGTTAGAAGTAGACAAGAGAAGGTTAGGGAGCATAGATACAATAAAGATATGTATATATGTAATGAGTTAATTCATATTTCTCCATTTATTTGTTTACATACTTTCCCAAACTTAGTTCAGTTAGGTAATTCATTATGCTATACGGTGAAAGAATGAGGCTGTAGTCTTTCAAGTGATGAGTCAGTACGGGACAGGGTCAGTAAAAAACAGGGCTTTATGTGCCGTTCTGTTCACCTTTGGTTAATTACATTTGAGTAGATTCTATAGTAAGTATTAAACATGATTTTTATTTATAGTTACAAGCTATATAGAGGATTTATACACAAAAAAGTAGAAAGGAAGAGAGAAAAACAAGCAAAGGAATGAGGTCTTGCTCATTGTGCACTTTTTTTTTGAATAATTATGATATGTAGTAGAGTTGCCAGCATCCTGAAGAATCATGACATCATGTTTGGAAATCCTCCTGTTAGACCAATAGATGGCAGAAGTTGCCAACGAGATCCAATGAGACGTGATGGACATTCCACCATTTCCAGGCAAAGATGAGAGAAACTTCCTCGTCAATCTCTCAAGTGCCACTTTGTCTGATAGCTTTTCACTCCAGCGAGAGGTGTGAGTAGAAAGAGTGGGGGAGGAAACAAGGAAGGGAGGGGAGAACATGAGGGGAGGAGGTAAATGTCACTGAGAGCACTTCGTGATGTTTAAACATTTGCCAGCCTCACAGTTCGTCACTTCTTGGCAGTTACCTTACTATGAGCAACAATAACAAAACAACAGTTCACAAGATTGCAAAGGAAGTAACCTCACCAGAAGGAGGAGGATAATTTTAACCAGAGAAATTTCATCCTCTAAAAATGTGTAGAATAAACATTTAGAACAATTTAATGGTAAACATGTTATGGAAAGGAAAGCATGCAATTGAGTTTAAACAAAATGTAATCAAAGTGTAAGAGCAAGAGACAAGTTTTTTTATAGTAGAAAATTATAAATCTGAAATTACAACAGCCTATACTGTGGCATATTTGGAACAGGAAAGGGACTTTTGGTGGCAAAATACAGATGTACTGCAAGAATTGCAATAAACAGTTTGCATTGTATGGCATGAGTTGTAACCTTGCCTTACTTGAACATCTTGATAAAGAAATATCAAATTTTTGCACAGTTTTTTAACCCTAAACCTAAGATATTGTAATGTTTTTTTTAATTCCATAGAGAGGATGAGCTATATTACTGCCTCTATACTGAAAGTAACATCCCATCTCAAATTTGGAGTATGAAACTCACCTCCTCTTGGCTTGAAAGTTTGTAGTTTCCTCATTAAGAGAGATCAGCGACCATGGTTACAATGGATGGATTTTGATTGTCACAGCATGTCCCAATGCTACAGGAGCATGAGTAACACGGAGGATATGACTAGCATATCAAGGATTGTGGTGTTGAGTGAGTATGTCAGCATCAATGAATAGAGGGTGACAGCAGCAGCTGTCGTTGGGAAGTCATTCCTGACTTTAAAAAAACACTGATTTCTTTTATTTATTTTTTGCATGCACTGAATAGCAGTGTAATGACCTTTTTTCATACATGCTTTCTGGTTGGCAAGAGGAAAGGTTGTAGGTGCTTGTAAAAATGGAGAGCATTTTCAGTGTCTGAGTTTACAGACAAAACATTAAGCTGAAGTTTGTGTTGCAGCTCCATAAGACTGATTCTGTTTATGACTTTGGGTTTGGGAAATGGTGTTCAAATTGAGATGATTGTTTTTTGAGAGAGGCATGGTTACAAACATTGTACAGGGAATTTATTCTCCTTAAATTGTCAGGAAAAGACCCAGTCAGTGAACTAGCCCTGTTAAGCTCTAGTAATCACATGGTAATATTTTGCTTCAGGTGAAAATGACTGAGGTTATGTTCAAGGCAGTTGTTGGGGCTGGATCAGTGCTGACCAATCCTACAAAGTAGGTGCTCTTACATTGATGGGGGTTTTTCCATGAGAATAATAGAAAAGAGTGTTTTTAAACATTTTCCTAGATTTTCTTTTTTTTTTCCTCT
This sequence comes from Seriola aureovittata, assembly GCF_021018895.1. NCBI lineage: Eukaryota > Metazoa > Chordata > Actinopteri > Carangiformes > Carangidae > Seriola > Seriola aureovittata. The sequence continues at coordinate 22,188,653 of NC_079368.1, forward strand.
TCAAAATCATTGCCTATGCTGTCATAAAGAGAAAGAATGGGCTGGTAGTGGAAGCAGAGTGTGAGTAAGTCTCTTCCTCAAGTTACTTACACTAACAAATAAACTTGCTTTGAACTAAATCATTGTAAGTGGATGTTCTTACTCCAAATTAGCACACAAAAAAAGGAACCATATGTTGTTCACAATGAACTCAATGTCTGGGTAGCCTTGAAAATAAACCCAGACTCCATTTGAATAATCCAGTCACTGTATGTATTTACTTCAAGGACTTTGGAAATCTCTCCTGTGTCTTGAAGAGCAGCTGAGAAATAAGGCATGAAAAGATGTGGTTTGAACTTTATACCACAAAAATTTGTGATTTTGGTTTTAGAGAAATACTGTGGATGTTTGACTTTTAAAATTGAATGTAACATGATTATTTTTCCTCAAATTAATCAACATCATTCCACACATTACAGCAGCATTGGCTTGGATTTTTATTGTAACGTCTGTTTAACTGGAAAATTTATTGATGTTCTTGGTTACTGAGGCTGTGATACATAAATTCCAGTATGGTGATTTCAACAAGGTACATGTTATTTAATACAAAAAATAAAATGGTTTTGTACTGTAACAAGTCCTTTACTTGACAATAACGATATTAATCGTGTTTGATGATGCACAGAATTCTTCTACAGGAGCTATTGGCATTTCTGTTGTTAGGTTGTCATATGACAGCAGTAACATCACTTATGACACCTCTAATGGCATCACTTCTGTCTACAGGAGCTGACAACATCAAGAAATATTGGAGTCGTTACTACCAAGGCTCACAGGGTGTAGTCTTTGTATTGGACAGCGCGTCATCAGATGAAGACCTTGAGGCAGCACGAAATGAGCTCCACTCAGCCCTGCAGCACCCACAGCTCTGCACACTGCCTTTCCTCATCCTTGCCAACCACCAGGACAAGCCTGCTGCAAGGACGCCAAACCAGGTGACCGAGCCTGTTTACAGCACTCTTGTTTGTTTATTCCTTCCCATGCATCACTAACTTCAATTAACTTCAGTTTGATTTTCACAGACAAGCACAGCATCTTCCACATATTTGTAAAACAAACATCTCTGTCTCAATCAGAAAGAGCAGTTTTGCATTTATTAATTGTATAGACACATACTCACCATTAGATAAAATACACATGGATGGCTCTGTTATGGGGCCTGATATGATTGTTAGAGAGTCTAAATGAGTGGTTTCAGGGCTGAGCTCTAACTACTGTGTATCATCATCATTTTTATAAATTTGTCAGTCTCTTAATTTTAGAGCCCGACCTATATTGGATTTTTGGGGCCAATAGTGATATTAGGGAGTAAAAAAATTCCGATATCGATGAAAGCAGGATATTTTACAGTTTAACAATAAACTTTATTGTCCAAAATGACATCAGTGCACTGAAACGGTAAACTTCACTGGGAATTAAATAAAATAATTATAAAAATGAATAATTATAATAATAAAAAAAAAAACATGAGAACAAATGTGTGTGTGTGTGTGTGTGTGTGTGTGTGTGTGTGTGTGTGTGTGTGTGTGTGTGTGTTTGTGTGTGTGTGTGTGTGTGTGTGTGTATGTATATATATATATATATATATATATATATATATATGTATATATATATATATATATATATATATATATATATATATATATATATGTGTATATATATATGTATATGTATATATATATATATATATATATATATATATATATATATATATGTGTGTATATATATATATATATATATATATATATATATATACACACTTAACTTGAATGAGAACAATGGATCAAATATACATAAATGCTGCCTATATAACTTGACTTGACCCGAGCATTTCCACTGCATTATTGCTTCTTAATAAAAGTCTTCATATTAGCGCATATCTGAGAATATATGCGCTGATACCGATATATCTGTGATAGGCCAATATTGGCCGATAAAATCAGCTGACCGATAAATCGGTCGGGCTCTACTTAATTTGATAACAGACTGTAACAGACTGCTTTCTAGTGGTGGTGGTGTTGTTTGTGCCCCTGTGAACCTGGGAGCGGTGTTGTTAGAGGCAGCAGACCCAGGTCAGGTCTCCCAAGGCAAATTGGTCCCTGGTGAGGGGCCAAACTAAGAGCGATCAAAAGATCTCAATAAATTGATGTTTTGGGAAAAGAGAAACCTCATCCAATACACGGAAACCGAGGCCTCCTCCTGCAGCCAGGCCTTGAACAAGAGCTTGCTGGCGAGTCCCAGCTGGGCATAGTAAGGCGCTGCCCTAACAGATAACATGGGGCTATGCCATGTGGGTCAACCCCATCTCCTGTTACAAAGTTGCCTTGGGTGAGATGCAACAAATAGTTATAGTGTTGGTGGTGGTAACCCCCCAGCATGTTGCTGAGGGCCCGGACTGTTGCTTGTGCCCCCAGGACAGTAGTTTGGGGTTTCCAGCCTATTTAGTGTCTTTGGATGCGTTCAAGTAAGGGGACAGTAAGTGGACTCCATGTTTTTGTGTGGGGACTTCAAGACTTGTGTGGGTGATAATTGAGAAGCCATGAGGGGGTTGATTGGGCACAATATCCTGTCCAATGTGAACCTGAGGAGAGTTTTGTTATTATACTTCTGTGCTAGTCATGAGCTGTTCATAATGTGCGCCACGTTTAGCATACTGATGTCAACCGATCAACAACTGGTTGTTATTTGGATCAAGTGGTGGCAGAAGCCATTGCTTTTGCAAAATCCACTAAGCCCAAATGTACAGTTGTCTGGCTGAAGCCCCTTTGCACAAAGTCTCCGACTCTCACCTCTGGTAAAATTATTTTAGCATCTCAGTGGAGGATGAGGACACGATATCCTAGTGTGCCATGGTCAAAGCCTCCATTGCTGATTTGTCTTCTAGGAGTTGTGACTGGAGGTTTTCGGTGCATGATTACCTGCTGGAGCGCACCATCACTGAAGTATGTTGTAAAGCTGAAGAAGGAAGGTTTTCAGGCTTGGTTTGCCCTAGGGAATTGTGAATCAGCAGACAAGAATCTGGAGTTCACAAGGACTGCAGCTTCTGTTGTTGCAGAAGCAAAACCTTGAGTGTGGAAGGAGCTTGGGGAGTTCATGAAGACAGACTTTTAGTTGGCCTCTACAAGGTTCGGGCAAACCGTCATAAGACTCAAGGAGGAATAGGAGCTTCCTCTCTGCAGGGGAGGAGGACTGCTTAGCTCAACTGGGGATATTACTGAGCAGTGTGGGAGGAACACATTGAGAAACTCATGCAAAGTTTTAAGACAAAAGGCTCTAAATATTGTTATGTTGTTGGGCTGTCTTGGTTGACAGTGTTGCGACACAATGTTCTTCAGTTACTGTGATATTAAACTGCTTATCCTCCTGTGAAAATCTTAAGCCAAGGTGCTGGAAATGAGGCTTCAGCCAGTTATTGAACAACAGATACAAGAGCATTTACACACTGATTGTGGAACAGTGGACCATTTTTCTACACTTGAATCACAGAAATGAGGTGGAAGAAAATGCATTTCTCTAGCAGGGTGTCTTGGCTGACCTTCAGGAACAAGATTAAGGAGACTGAACTTCCAGAAAGTGCTTGGAGGAACCACTGCTCAGTGAAGTTAGTTTGGGGATCTTAATGGCATGCCCGGACACCTCTTGGTGGAGGTTTTCTGGCACTTCGAGCTCAGAGGAGACCCACCGGGTCAACTCATGCTAGCAGGATGTCATATTCCACCTGACCTGGGACCACATTTCTTGTGATGAACCTGCTCCTGTATACAAGTTTGTAGAATTGTTCAAATTGATCTTTCAGCATTGCCTGTCCTTCCTTTAAATGCTCAATTCCCAACATGATTTGTTAAATTCTTATTCCAATCAAATGCTCAAGAGCTGAAGTATTATCAACAAACAATTGTACCAGCAGTTAAAAATATGGATATTTCACATAAATATCCGACATAACAATTGGCTATCATCAGTGCGGAGTCTGATTTTTTTATTTTGTTATTTTTCGTTTTTAATGTTGCAGGATTTTCCAATCTCAGCTCACTTTTGGTAATACATTCATCTGTTTCACAGGCTTAGGGAACACACAGGGCATGTGCTTCCAAGATGCTTGCTTTATATCCTTCTTGGTAAATGATCCATGAAACAGCTTTTGGGCTGTGGGACACAGTATTTGCCTGTATGTTTTTCCCCCTTATTTAAAGCATAGATTCTATTGTTACTTGCTTTTTGGCAAGTCAATGTTTGGCATTTAATCTTGAAAACTGAAAATGTGATTTTTTTAATATTTGACTATTACCCTATATTTTTCTAGATTATCTTAGGACACATATCGGTGTCTCACTTAAGAAAAATTGTTATAGATCACAGATGTTTTTGAGTTCATGTTTTATTCCTCTTTGAGTGCCATGTCTCAATTTCTTTGGGTAATTTTAGAGGGCACTGAGTTAAATCCTCACTCTGATCCCATCCATTTTTTTTTTTGACTAAGTTGTCTTAGGGCGGCAGACTCCATATTGTGCTGAGCAGGTTTTGCTCTTCAAATTCTTTCTGTATATTGACAGAATAGGAGGTAATGCACTTCTGACTGAGCATCTTACCGGCACCGAAACAATGCCAAACCCCATAAGCACAAACATTTTGTTCAACTCGTTAAATAACAATTTGCCACTCCACCAACAGTCAGGCTGTAATAGTTAGAAGATAGTAGAAATGTCATGTAGTAGCCATGGAGTAGTAGGTCATGTCACCACCTCCCCTCAGGACAGAATTAATCACTGCTGGTGGAGGCAGGAATAAAATACAGCACAACTAGGGTAGTCCCCCCCACCCCCCTTTGCTAGCCTCTTGGAGTAGGATGTTATGTCTACCATTCCCTGTGCAGTATTCACTCATGTTTCAAAAACCTGGAACCTCACTTTCCTGCTCAATTACAAAATCACCTCCGCAGACATGCACACACAAACATATACACATGCATCATCTGCAGAGGCCTATTTAATGTTTCTGAAGGATAATAAGATGGAAGCCTGGAGAGAGGACCATGTGCATTTCCTAGCCTAAACCACCAGTACTGCTGCTCGTCAGTCATCTGAATTCTGCAGAGGGAAAAGATAGAGAGATAAGTTCTATACCAGATTCTGCTGTGGCCCAAACTGAATGATTTGAGACAAACCTATGATTCCACCTGAATCATTTTAACTTAGTTTAGCTAATTAGTATTGATTGGTGGTACATGAGCACAAGGCGCTTTAGTCATGGAAACCCGCTAATCTTATTGATATTTTAAATGGGAGCTGCTTTCTTTAAGCCCGACAACACTGGTCTCTTTGTTGGCCCTCAAAACGTCACCAATTAATCCAGTCTGTGGACTGCCCACACGTTCCTACTAGTCTTAGCGTGATGTGTCCTCTGCTATATTTGACCCGTCATTGCATCAGTGTCCGGAAGTATTGACTTTTCTTAACTGTTTGCAAACACTGATGACACGTGAGACTGGCTTATGGGGATGGAGGGGTGAGATGGATGTCGCCTAAAGGCCTTTTTTGCACCATGTTAGGAGGGCCACCTCAGTTCACAATTAATGATTTGTGTGAAGTGAGTTGATCAGGTTGGCTGATGTAGCTGATGCTATTACTGATGCGGCTGCTTTCGTACTGTGTCTGCGTCTATTAGCTAAACATAATTGAGCATATGGAATTTTGGTCGCTGTCAGTGATATCCATTTTGTATTTATTTGTCTGAAATATTACACTCTTTCTGTGTCAATCACATGCACTTACATTAAACACACATTAAAAGAAACCCATACATGCAGATTGTGGTAGTTACTCCAACTGTAATAGATCTAATATCAGTTTCTTCTTCATTACAAAAAAGGGTAAAACCCACCCTCATACATCCCATTTAGTCTATTTATGAAGAACAGGGGCTTCCCTGTCTATCTTCAAGAATCTCTCGAAGACTCATCTCTTCCAAGAGCACCTTCTCTTGCACATCACGTGCACCTAACCAGCACTTACTATGCACTTTTGGTGCACGTCTTTACCGGATCTCCCTGCACTTATTGAACAGACGTATTTCTTAGTCCTTACACCAAGGTCTCCTATTGCACTGAAGCTTTAGTGATGTCCCTCACTTGTAAGTCGCTAAAGCGTCTGTTAAATGAGCAAATGTAATGTGATGTAATGAGCTGGTGATTTCTTAAGTCTTAACATAAGGCTTTGAAGTCTGCTGTCAGCGGTGAAAACAGTCTAAGAGTCTAAGACAGTGACAGGATCTCTAGGGTGCTGCACTCATAGCACCGAACTCAGTTGTGGGTTAAAAAGAGATACTCATCTGGCATGGTTTTCTAAGTGTGTGTATATTCTTTGAAATACGTTTGTGTGTTTGGAATTACACAGTCATTATGAGTGTTACCATGCACGTGTATGCATATTATCATCTGACTCATGTCTGTGTCACTGAAGGAGCTTAGTGTTCAGTGACTCATGAGTCATCTTTGCTAAGATAAAACCACATTTTAAGACCAACTCTGAAAGAAATCATTGACTCCACCTCCTCTCATACACTTTGTTTCTTTGCCTCTATTCTGTATCAAGCTCTTGATCAAAGTAATAACCCTTGCTTGTGCTTATCAATAACAGTCTATTTATTCATGTTTCTGCACTGTCACACTCTTTCTTGTCAGTTATACATGCACTTAAATAAAAGATCATATCATATGTCACACTTTCAAAAGTAAGATAGATAAATTGTGGAAATAGTAAGCCCACTCAACCACTGAAGAGTGCAAGAGGGCAAACCCTCTATACATTAACCAAACATTTGCTCAACATCCGTAGGGGTCTCTTCCTGGAGTTTATTTTCAGTTCTCCCTCCCTCACTTTCAGTTCAGTTTAGGGGAGCTTCCACCTCAGGTAAGGCACTTAGCATCTTGGAAACATATACTACTGGTCAAACCTTTTAGAACGCCTCAATTTTTTAAATTTTTTTCTAAAATTCACACAGTGTAATGTTTCATTGTACTAAAATAAGGTGTAGAACAAATGAATAATAAAGAGCCAAACACACTTTTGCTGTTCTTTCTACAATGAAAATTAAATGAATTGAATGAATGAATGTCTGAGATTATTGCCCGACAAATTTTCCGCCAGCTGCTTTGCGCATGTGAGTTAAGAATTAACGTTTTGCTTTTCCCCTGTTTTCCCCGTTTCATGCGACATGGAAAGTAGGCCGCCATTGGTCAGCTTTTTGGCCGTTTTGAGTGCACCATCTGACACTGCATCTTAACATACATGTCAGTGTGAACTCAAAATGGCAAGTACGAGTATCGAAATATGAAATTTGAGAGACATCAACAGTTTCTTCCAACACTGCCTTTGTGTAGACAGATAGGGTGTGTAAGTCATCAACAAAAGTTGGTGCACCTGTAGGAATTGTTTGCATTAACTTTCAAAGCTTTAGATTTTTTTTACCTTGGGCAGCTTTTGTACCATTTAAGATTATTCGCTGGATTTGAAGAGCTGAAATTTCAATATAATATGGGAAAATGTGGGTGTTCTCAAACCTTTGACCATTAGTTTATATTAAGATTGAAATGAATTATATGTCCTGTGAAAAAAAATATTTATACAACATACGGATGCAAATGTAAAACAGGTATCGACCCGAAAAGAACAAACAGCTAACTTATTAAAAGGTATTTATTCATTGAAAGTGGCTTTGTGTGTTTCCATAGAGTGCTGTGATGATGGTATATCTAAATGTATGTGCCCTGGTTGCAGATTGCACCTTGTTAATATTTCAGAGAGTTCTTTTTTTTTTTTTTTTCCAAATCAGAAAGAAAATTTAAATTTCTAAGCTTTTTGTTACTCTACTACACATTAAGGCCCTAACTTGAGTATGGTTTGTGTCCAGGAAGTTTGGGAATATTTATGTCTTCATATTTCTTATTAATAAAGGTTTTCAAAATGCTCTACTGTAGAGCTGAGCCGCTTAATATTAAATGAAAGTTACACTAAAAGTACCAAGGTACATGTCAGAAACAGGTGGCAAACTACTCTTAGCACTGGCCTGGCTGGTCCAGTGTAAGTGCAGTGCATCTCCTCAGCTAAGGATAAAAGCACAACTAAAGATATGCCACTTCCTATTTCTAAAACGTTATCATCCTCAGCAGCAGGGTTGTTGGAAGCACGACAGCAAGGCCTCAGAGTGAACCTTGAAAGTGTCAGGCTATGCGCAGCATGTCTAACTGCATTTCTGAAAACACCTATCACGTGCAGTATCACTCATTTATTGAGGTTATCTAGAGTATGTGTGCTTGCACTATGAATTACCCCTCTGATTGAATTAGTTGCATAGCTGCTTTAGCTGATTTCCTGAAGGGTTAGGATTAGAGTATATTATATGACGTGCATATGAGACATTTTATGCTGAAGATGTTTTCGAGTTCACAGTGTTGTCATATATACAACACAGTTACCATTAAAAATTGAAGACATGCATAAGTGATATTTTTTATATTTCAAGATACCTGTTTTTAAACCCACGGAAAGTAGGCTGACATAGTTAATGTCATCTATTGCCCTAAACAGTCTTTTTCAGCTAGTCAAAACTCCTCTGAAGAGGCTTTCCTAGCCCCCACATCAATACAGGCTACATCAGTCGTACAGTCTCTTTTCACACGACCCAAATAATCGCAGATGTACATGTATCCTTTAAAGTTCTCATATAAGACACCATATATACCAAGTATGCTATGTGTGTTTTCATTATTTATTAGAATTTCCATTAGCTTCTTCCTAAGTAAGCAACTCCTACAAAGGGTCAGTGCACATTGCTCTGAGATGGTTTGGGCCAACGGAGCTACTTCACTGAAACTTTTGCTCCATACAAGCTTTTGCACTGTTCATTAGATCATCACCAGGCGAGGAGAGAGCAAGTATACAAACACTGTGCATTGTAGACAGGGGGAATTAAAAAAAAAAATGTTGTGTCATAAATTTGAACTGTAATAAATGGTAAATTAAAGTGGCTGCTAATGATTCTAGCAATATTACATTGTGAAGTGGAAGCAATCCTCTCTTAATATTCTGGTCTGCATATTGTGTAGCTATGAAGGCCAATTAATCTGAAAATATATTGTTAAGATGGCTAACTACATTAGAGAAAAACAGGTAATAAAAATAAGATTTGTTTTCCTCAGTAAAGGCTGTAATAATGTTCAAGATTACTGTAATCTGTAACGCGCTGAAAATAACATTTTCAACTAGAGTCATAACCTTTGATCCGCCATAACAATTTGCTCTGGAAAAGTCAGTCTGGTCACATCCTTAGTGATCCCTTTAAAATGTTTAAACGATTAAAGCATGTCTAAATGTTTATTCAACAGGTCACTCTAAATGAAAACAAGAAGTCATACGTAAGGTTTTGTATATACCATACTTGATGCATGGATATAATGCTGCAGGTCTTGCCTCACTTTTCCCCTTCAATGGTTTGAAGGGGGTTTCATGGGGACTCCAGTGTTGGGAACTGTCTTCATTCTCTTTGTTTTCCCAGAAGTATATCTGGGCACATAAGATGAAATCCCTCCCAACAAAAATTGAATTGCTTAAAGTAAAACAAAGCATCATAAGAGTAACTTAGGGCTTAATCCTCTTAACAGTGTGGCTATTGGAGTACATAGTAAAATGGTTAATTTTTATAAGCTGGAAGAGGCACATTATATTAATTTTAACTCTTTGTTTCATAATTTGTTTTGATGTTTTTGTCATCACAAAGGTCTCAAGCCTGCAGTTGCCGATGACATACTTTGAAGTTTTCAACTAATATGACATTTAAATCCTGTATGTAAATATGAAGGGGCACATTCTCTTGAACAATCATTATATAGTGTATAATGTTACAACCATGGATAGAAGCCTGTAGAGGAAGCATTATAATGTGTCTGTCTCTGAAGGTCTGTATGTGATCTAGATTGCAAAATTAGATTAGGCCCACAGATGAATGAAATTATGTATTGATGTGGGGTTTATTGGAACATGTATTGGATTTTGCAAACGTCCCGCTGCAGACCCCTGACTCCTGCGACAGTTTACATTTTAACTCTGCAAACCTCCAAAGACAGCAGCTGCCTTGCAGGTTCTTGCTTCTTGTGAATGTTTGGCAGCACCACCCATGAAACAAGCCCAAATTTAGTTGGTCTGAATTCTATTGGCAGCTCCTCTGGCGATGACACTATACACAAATGACGTCTCCATGTTGGCTTTCTTCTCACAGCAACCACTCTGTTGACAGAACAAGGTGGCTCATTTCCTTAACACACACACATACTTGCAACTGCTAGTGCTGTTTTCTGGGGCAGACCTTGTTTACGGTGTCACGTTAGTGACCAAAGGTGTTTCTGGCACTGTTAGAGCGTGGGGTGAGAGAAGGTGGCGGTGGGGTAATACAGCTCAGCGGGCCTGTTAAGGCCTCACTGGGGCCCTCTGTGCTGGTGCAAGTGTTTTTCAGGATCAGGGTGGGTCTGGAGGAGGTAGAAGGAAACGTGGGACAAAATTCCTTGTTGACATCAATCTCCTGCCGTTGGGGGGCCCAAGGAAGCTGGGGAGGAGTGGAGGGGAGGTCACCCTGTTGATATAACACCTCAACAAAGCAGGTCTGTTTGGATGGCCGGGCCTAATGGACTGCGTCCACGAGGGGCTCTTGTTTTAGAAAATGCTGTCAGTGTTGTGGACAGAGGCAGAAGTCTTTTTGGTTGTATTGGTGCTTGCGTTATCAGGGTAAGAGATAGAAAACAGAAAGAAACTGATGATAAACTGCGTGAGGAGTGGAAAAACAATGGAGCCCAGGAGTGAGTCACAGAGAGGGGGAGAAAGAAAAGGGGGGTAGAGCTGGCTTATGTGAAAACGGGGAGAGAATACAGAAAAGACAGGAGAGATAACGAAAAAATACTGTGAACAGGAAAAAGGGGGAGGCTGCAATATCTAACCTTGAGAACCATGATGCGGCTCCTCTCTAAAATTGAAGACAGAAGCACTAAAACAATGTGGTCAAAGTCCCCAGATGACTAAACGGGGAAAAGCACCCCCTCACACTCTCTCTGTCTCTTTCTTTCTTTCTTTCTCTTCTCCTTCACACTTTCAGTCCCTGACTCATTCGCACAAACACTCAAACTGAAGTCAATCCAGCTTGAACAGTCCCTTTATGCTTTATTCCACTGTGAGGAAAACAATGCCTGGTATGAATTGGAGCACATCTGTTTTCAGTGTACCAAAGCTAAATCTGATGTGGCTTATACATTGTGACAAAGTTACACCGCACAGACCAGCAGCCACTCAAATGCGTCATACACTTGTAGGGCATTCTCTGTGTCCCACCAGCGAAAACAATAAAGTGAATTACAGAAGGTTGGTGTTGATTGTTAAATTGTGTTTTTTTAAACATTTTTCCAGATCTTTTGCCTCAATTTCCGGAAAATCAAGACAACTGTAGCAGAGACAGTGACAAATCTTCCCCTCCTCACAGACCAGCATGCAGACAATCGTTAATCATCAATTTGCCATGTTTTGACAGAAACAGACAGGCAGACACACACATACACTCAGACACACGCGGGCACATTGACACAGACATTGTTTGTTTCATATATGCCATGTTTTCTGCCTTCGGCTGATCCTAGATAATAAAATTCTCCACACAAAAACAATATTTTCTCTTGGTTGTTGACCGCTGTTGACACAATCACAAGCCAAGCTGGGAACATCTCCTTATTTGTTGTCAAGGCCTGCATAAACAAGCCTCTTAGAGGTTGAGGCCTACTGTAAACCATCACTGTGCTTGCCCACAACTGTAGACTATCAATACGCATTCTTTTTTTTTAATCACTTTGTTTTAGTTATAAGTTGATATAATCATTGAAGTACAGATGGTGAATGACAAGATGAATTTTGGATTATGCCAATGGAGCATAGAGTGGAAATCCCACTGTGAGGACCGCTGTCACCAGGTGCTGTGGCCTTTTGCATTCACATAAAGATATATAGATAGAGACAACAGGTCTGTATCTATATTCCACATTGTAACACTTACATACTGTGTATGTATGAATGTGTCAGAGACACACTTACACACACTGAGAGGGGGTGATAGACAGTGAAAGAAAGCATTACACATATCCTGAAATGCCATCTGATGAGTGGTGAAGTGAGACTTTGCATCTGCACTGCATAGATCAAGTCACTGTTGGCCAATCGCCTTGAATTTGACTCTTCATTTACACGTTCACATTCAGTTTTTATTGGATCTTGTTTTCAAATTTTTAGTCATCTTGCATTGTCACATCCTTTGTTTCCTTCGTTGAGTCTTTATTCTGCACTTAGACTTTTGGTAACATTTTGTCACATAAGGCTACAGCGGGATTCCAGGTATTAAAGGGAAAAAATCTGAATCAAATTGTGTTCATATTTGAGCCTTTTAAAGGTCACAGCGAGTGTCATGACTATGGTGTTTTTAGCACCTTAAAATTGGAATTGTGGAAAGGAAGGTATGCTAGTGTCTTCATAAATGTTCACTTTCTCTCGTCTTTTCCCACAACTGCAGTGTCAGAATACTATCAGTTTAATTGATAAAGCACCAGAGACAGGAAGTTTTAAATCCCTGCCCTCTCTCACTTTCACCACTTCCTTTTCTTGCTCTTTTTTAGCATTCATTCATCTGCGTTCATTCATCTGCCTGACCGTGCTTACCCCAAGCTTGACATGCAATTCCTCTCTACACATTGTGGTGAAATAGTGGCTATAAACTGTAACAGTTGCTTGACTCTGAGAACTTTCTGTCAAAAATGTGTACTCCTAGTAATAAATGATACACCTCTGTACCTCGAGTGCTGTATGCATAGCTTTATGTAATGCATGCACCCACTAGGTAATTCCTTTATGATCTGGCAAACCTTGTGTCATTTAATCTTTGATCGCTTTCCATGTCATCGCTGATCTTTCCTCACTTTTAAACTCCCAATAAAAGTATCTGCGCTTTTACCTCTAAAAATGTTGAACCTATTCCAGCGTATGAAAACCTATAACTCACTGGAAGGCGTGTTTTCTGGAGGGAGCAACCTGACCAACCCTGCAGCTCCGCAGCCACTTTCTGTTCTCCTGTGGTCTACAGGAATGTGGCTCACACGGTGATGGAAAACCCACAACCAACAAAAGTTTTCTTCCAATGTAAGAAGTCTCATTTGACCAGTGCGTGTGTGCTGCCTCTGGATTCACACAACAGAAATCAGAGAGCACTTGCACAACAGGAGAAATGGAACAGATCACTGTATGACAGGTGTGAGTGCATGTTTTTACCAAATCTTTTTACCAAGGGACCCACTGTGAAGGGTGAAGAGGGGCACTTTTATTTGTCAGTCTTTATTTTGCTTTAGTTTCTTTACTTGTCTAATAATTTGACAACTCTATCAAATCCAAACTGTGTGGACCAATGTTGTGATAATACACCATAAAATATGAAGTAAAATAAAAGTATTGTCTTTTGCAGACAATATTTATTATATTGTTGGATGGCATCCATTCATCACACCATTTATCAGTGTCAGTGGTAATTCTGCTAACACAAGCTGACCGGAGCGAACTTGTATTTACTATTTTTGTTCTGAGATTCACACCCAGTTAATGGAGATGTTCTGATCACCGATTGGTGGGACTGTCAGTGACAGCTATAGGTGAGACCACCACCAGAGATTAAGAGGGTGGTTGGGTCATGGTGCAGGGAAGTAATTGTTTGCCAGTCTTTTTGTCTCTATTATCAAGCTTCCTGAAATAAAGTGGGTGGAGTGGGAGCGTGGGGGCTGGGCCTGGTTCTCTGTTTGATCATTGATCTCCATGACCCCATTTGAAGGCTCTTAATCTCTCAGTTGACCTCCTCAAGGATTTTTTGAGGAAGGGTGACAGGGGTGAATGTTGACTGGGGGAACTACCAAGAGAATGAGGATGCTGTGGGGAAAGTGATGGGGGTGTTTTTCCGCTCAAGGAGGCGCAGATAGGGTTTTGTTGTCTAGCACAAGCCTGTGGTTTCTGTACTTTTCTTACTGTGCAGTTCCTGGTGTAGCCTAATCTGCATCATAAAATATGCCTCCTCTCCTACTTTCCCTCTTTCTCTTTCCTTCCTTTCAAAGCACTTGCTGCTGCAGTAGTATTATTGTTATTGTTATTATCACTGTTAGTAGTAGTACTTGTTGTTGTTGTAGTATCATTATACCCGATAAAACAAAAAGGCACAAAAATATGTACAACTGAAGTCATTGATATCCAGCTGGCATAAAGGTGATTTTCTATCCTAACCCCAGTGGCTGAACATGAAGCCTGCCTCTGAGGATGTTCTTCCATCATGCAAATGTCTAACTCTATCCCCAAAGAAGATTTAAGGCTAACTTTCCTCCAGCCTTTGTGCCTCAAGTCTCCAAGGCACTATTCTCCATGACAATAAGAGGATAACGCTGTGTCTGTCTTCAGGGCTCAAACTGAATGTTGTGACAAGACAACCAGACTGCACCATTTCACATATATCTGCACCACAATTAAACCACTCAAGACACTAAACCATTAGTATTGTCCATATCGTCATGATGGTGCTAACTGACAATGGGCTGTGGGGAATATTGTCATTAAGAGCTGTGTATTTACTTATGTGCGAATTCCTTCTTTGATAAAGGTTTACAATTATGCTCAATTTGTGTTAATTTTAAGTGTTAACTTGAAGCTGTTTGGAGACTGACAATAACACCAGAAGAAAAATAGATTCTGAACTTTAACAGTTTAGTTACAATACAGTCCAACACAAACACATGAATGAATCGTGTTTATGAGCTTTGAGTGAGACAAAGTTTACTTTAGCCGCCATTACCGCAAAAAATGTGGAGACAGACCATGGATGTATTAACAAAAATCAGACAGTGAGTGGCTATGTCCACAGACTTCTCACTGATGTTGTTACACCATGGGAGGAGTAAAGATTACGTGTGCATCTTGTAGACGGATGCATTCACACCTTTTCAACATCTGGCTGGAATGCTTCTTAAACCACCTCCAGAGATGATTTGAACCGCCAGATTTCATTTTGATCTCGGGTTGCTATGCAATCTGCCATAGACACATGAAGTCCATAAGTAGCAGTTCTGGCTTCTGTGCATACTATGGCCAGTTCTTTTGTTGTGATTCCAAGGTATTTTGTATTGTCAACTGAAATATAAGCCCAAACTAAGCCAACCAACTGCAGCCAGCCAATATCAATATGTTAATCAAGGTTAGGATGTTTGTTTAAGAAAAAACAGGAGTGACAAGGGAAAGGACATGTGGCATAACCTTTTACGTTGTTTGAGACAATGATTATAAAAGTATAAAAGTAACTACGTATCATGGACCTGACCCTATTGGGCCATAAGATTTTCACATTATCTTGAATTATTGATGCAAAAAACAGCTTTGACAAAAAGATAATCAGGTACTGGGGATCAAGAGTACAGTGCATTTTGAATACACTCTTTCCTCTAACAGACATTGAATGAGGTCAGTGTTTGTGACTTATTTCGCAAGCAGTCTCCTTAGTTTAAAATCATTTCAGCAGGTTAACATCCAAAACACCCAAGGGTTGGAGCAGCTGACTGTTTCAGGTGGTCCATTTGATTTGATTACAGGGAATAACTCATAGGCCTACAAAGTTGTTTTGAAACCAGGTTTGTGCGTAATGACTTCTGAGAAAAGATGGAACTTGCAGCCTCCTTTCTTTGATTTTCTTGTTTCACTGACATAAACACAGTTTTGCAGTGCAGTTTATTGAGGTCACTGTGTTTTCCTTTATTTGTAACTGCTCCTCAGTGCAATTAACAACTGATGATAAGGTGTTTGGTGCACTTTTGATTTGGAGGCTTTCATGTGGATCGCAAACGTTTATACCTGTTTTGCGAGGAGACGAAACATCACGACAGGAAGAGCGAAGAGAAGAAGAGTTGGGAATGTTTTCATTTCTAGTGTCTTTGGTATTCAGGCCAGATAATTAAGTTGTCCTTTTAACTTGTCTCTTCTTCAAGACCTCCAGATGCACCCAAGTGTTGTCAGACAAGGTGTGTCGCAACAACATGCCCGTCGATGAGCAGCTGTGCGGATTTGCTCATTTATGCATGCATGCGCGCACCCGTGGAAATCAAACAGTCGTGTTTTACATCAACAAACCTTTCCACATAATCTCCCTTCCTCGTTGTGTCACACTCCCCCACACACCATGGTGTTATGTGGTCAATTCACTGCTCCCCTTAAGAATGCAGCTGCAGTCCGACTACACCACACACAGACACACACATACACAGATGCTGTGGTCTACCTCTCCTTTACTGTCCTCAGCTGGAAAGGTTTAAAAAAAAAAAAATGAAGTTACACAAATTCCCTGGGAAGGAAACCATAAAGAATGGATTTGATGTGAAAAGGAAAACCACAGTGCTTGGTGAATTGTGATAATGACAGACAGAACACTTCCTGGCTTCTTGTTTTGAGAGGAGATACTGATCTCAAGCAGTGTTACCTAAGATAGTCAGTGTAGCCAGGCACAGAGATTACGCTGATGAGGCGAAGGAAAAGCGAGAGGGCCAAGGAAACACAAAGCTGCAAATGAGAACGGTATTGTGGCAGAACGTCAGTGCCCCAGACCTCCCCTTCTGCTTATCTTTCTGCCCATCGTCTGGTGCTCTTTTATCAGCACACCAATTGTATCCAGGCCACGGGCATTGCTTGTGTTTTTATGTGTAGCTCTATTGGCAGGTGTGCTAGAACACAGTCTCACAAGATGTCGCTTCAGTGATGGGGAACTGATGGACAGCTCCAGCCCCTTTTCCTGTTTTTTTTTTTTTTTTTTAGCGTATTAAGAGAATCGTAATGTGGCTTTTTTGCTTTTAGACTTTGGCAGCAGTGATCACCAAACATGGCTGGTTGTGACCTGATTATCTATCTCTAACCGTCCTCTATATTCAAAATACTGTAGGGATACCACCTCTTTCCTGTACATCATTATTGTCAGCCTTCATGTTTATGATTGTCATCCACTGGAGCGTTTTTAGTGGTCTTTCTCTTTTTGTGACTCTTTGCTTGGATTTAGGATTGAGATTCTTTTAATAGAGTTCAGCACCACTGAGGATGATGGTTCTTTAGTTCTTGACTTTCATGGTTTCCTGTCAGTTGCCCATACATATCAGAGAACATCACTCTGATGTTGTGTTAATGCTGTTTTGTCAAGTCATCAGGTTTGTATTCAGCTGGTATGGGTCCTGATAAATAGATATCTGAATAACACTGAGTGGTCTATCAGAGTTGTTGCTGCATAGTGGTAGTAAGGCTGTGTGTGATGGCCTGCAGCAGTATACTGCTGTTGGTGTATTTTTTTTCCAAGCTAATTTCCCATCTACAGTGGAGTCCAAAAGTCTGAGACCACTTTCCCATTCACTTGAATATACTATATTGAGTATACAGTACACACATACAGTAGACACACTAGCATTGTTATAATGATGCTCTGCACTCTGTACAAAGCCTGTGTTTTAGCGTCTGCATTCCTTCATGGCACAACCACCTCCAGATGTTATCCTCCTAAACTGTACCCATGTACAATCTTTTCTCTGAAAAGGCAGGGAACCCTTGCTTGGGTTGGATTTCCCCCCATAAAGCTACTTTATTTGCAAATGTTTTTCATCTCTTCAAAAGACTTTGACATCGGAGCCTCTCAACGGAGCATTCTGGATAAAACATTAAGGGATCCAGGCCTCACAAACAAACTCTCTCAAAAAGAAAATGACATCTTAAGATATATGGCTGTGTAGTTTTATAAAAACCAAGATAAAAGATAACAGGTCCATTGCATGACCGACACTTCCTCAAGACTTTCTGTTACTTGTCTGTAATGACTGCAATGTCTGTCACTGATCTTATTAGACCATCTGCTTGTGCTTTGGTCTCATTCTGCATTTTTGTCGTATTTTGTCAGTTGCCCTTCATTATTAATTAGTATTCATATCAGGAATGGCATGGTTTTTTTTCTACTGCTGCATGGTGCTGCATTTAAAAATACTGTTGCCCTAAACATTATACAAAAATATTTTTGTGTACTTTCTGTGTAAGTGAACATTGTAGGTACATGCATATCTGTGTTTTATCCCAGAGCTTTATCTTCATTTTCCTGTCCATCTCAACCAGCAACGAACTCACCCCCTGTGATGGCAGACATGACTGATCTGCGGGCTTGTCAGGTACTATCAGCACAAAGCTGGTGCCATGTGACGCCCCCGGCAGCTTGCCAAAAGCTAATTGTGCTAATTGGCGAGCGCCAATCCTGTAACAAGGCTTTGAGGGGCAACCCACCGACACAGATGAAAGCGCTCAGATTTGTCTTGTGTCAAGGACTTGCGGGTAATCGGCGCATCCGCTGACCTGCAGGCCAGGAGGGCAGGACCAAAGTGCTCTATCCAGTCTGTGTGTGGAGAAGGAAGAGGAAGGGGGACATGAACTGGAGGATCCACCCACTGTGTCTTCCCAGACATCAGAAACTACATAATATAAATGACATTATGTGGCTGAAACTAATCATTTCCCATTAATTAATGGATAGATTTTTGTAGTTTCCACACTAATTTGTGGAAATAATTTCTCCTTTTGTTAGTTATCAATGCTGATTTTTTTTTCCCAAGATGAATTCAGAAATATATGCACACAAACATCTATAAAAACTGACCTGGCCATGTGTGTGAATCTGAAGCCAGTCCTGGGCTTTGGTCTGTGGAAAACTGGAGTATATATAATCCAGTCCCAGGGTTGATAGATGAGCCCAGAAACCAGACAGAAACTCTCCCAAGGGCTTTAACAGTCACCAGGTCATTTTACTTTTGCAGCTTTAGTTGTCTGATAGCCTTAGCTTGGGGTGGAGGGTGGATGGTGGGGGGTGGGGTGTGTTTGGTGCTGGCTGTCTACGATGGAGAATCGGTTTAAAAAACCGATGAACATATGCTTCTGTTTGTTCCTTCAGCTGTTTGTTAGTTGTGTCAAGCTCATTCTAAGGGCTGTAACATCCTATTTCCAAAAATCCTTTAGTCAATTTTCATACTGTCTGAGAACTTGTCAAAGGTTTTCACATAGCACTCAGAAAACCTTGTGCAGGATTTTCTGTCTGTACTTAAGCATTAAACAAGTTTTACCAAAGGCATTTAGTTGGCTGTAGACATGACAGGAAAATGCTGTGTGACAAACTGACACACTGTGAGAGACAGGCAAGGTCTGACAGCCATGTAGATGTTTAAAAGATGTAGTAGTAATTTGCAATTTTTGTACATTTTGGGACATTCACTTTTATTTTGGTTGATACTGCAAACAGGCTCTAAAAAGTATATGAAGAACCAAAGTTTAATGAAAACTTTCTGACTCTGGTGCATGTGTAACCACACAGGTCAACATCCAGTCACCCTGTTGCGACTTGGCATATTTTCTAAACTATATCAAACCCAAGCCACAGTCCTCTGATCACTATGAAACATTTACAAATATTGTGCATGCCTGTGGTTTCATGATCCAAAGCTTAATCCATCTTGACATCAGGTGAGCTGGGACTTTTTTTGAGTCCTGTTAGTCCTGATTGGCATTCAGACATGTTATCTAGCAAAGCCAGCATGCAAACACACACATGCATGTACAGACCACTTTGTGTTTGTCTCATCAGTTCTCTTCAGATGTACAGGGAGAGATTAGCCTTGACTTTTCCGATAGGGGGCAGCCCAGAACTCAAATAGTAAGTTAATACACTGAGTTGGGATGACTCGCATGGAAATCATGGAGTCTGTGTGTCGCTTGTGTTGCTGGAGTTGTAAATGAACTCTGATGTCTGTCCACTCCCCAGTCACTGAACAGGTTAGCAGTTTACTCTTGAGTGTGTTTTTAGTTTATTCTTCATGCATTCATTTAGCAGCTTTTTCAATGATGGTGGCATTGTACTCGAAGTTACTGTAAATATACTGTATACTGTAAGTATACTGGCACTTTGTCAGAGGGTTTTGCAATGTAAAATAATAATGATGTGGCTTACTGGAATTTACTGTATGTGATTGAAAACATGGCATTTCATCACAGATTAAAAAAACATCAACTGTCAGTGAGCTGAAGTTTTTGGCTTGCGTTTGAGAAGATTTCATTAAATGTTGAATCTAAGTGATTGAAATGTATTTTGCTACTTTCCTTTGTACTTTAATCAAGTGTGAAATACAATATTACCTAATTATAGCAGATTTCTTCTGCATACCTGGGTTGAATAATGTCTTGGTTGATGTCTGGTTGAACTTGATACAGCCCTGTCCTTTCAGTACAGTCATTGCTGCTCAGCATTAAAAATGAAGTATTTTCACTCAAATGGAATGGCAATTAATATATATTAAAATGTAACAAAGACTCAACAATCAGTCAAGAGCGTTGGGTTTTGGCTGCCATATGCTGAATTGGAAAAAAGATCAAACACACCTCCCCCTTTGACTTTGTTACACCTGTGACAGCTCATGTTGGAGGGGTTAAACAGTGTGTGCCAGAAATTAAATGAATGCACAGAATACTTGGCAAGGCGCTCTTCCCCAGTGCAATGTAGCTACATGAACATGTAAACTGTCTGAGTTTTGCAGACATTGCTGCAGGGCAGAGGGAATTACACTGTCACACAGAGGATATGGAGCTGCCGTGATATCCTCTTGGCACATAGTTGAAGACCATCCAGGTGGAAATTGGTATGCTCTGCCAAGAGGGAGGTTGGGAGTGAGGTAGTTACGTGGGAAGTGCTCATCTGCATTGGCAAGCAGGTAAAGCAACAGTATGGCTTTACCTGTTGTAGCTGTCAAAGGGACAGCTGATGTTGGATGTGGAGGCAAGCAGATGTTAAGGCTTGTGTGCAGGTGTGTAAGGCTTTGCACACCTGTACATTTTTGGGATTCATAAAGTTGTGTGCACATCTGTCAGTACTGTAATCATACCACACAGCAGGGACACGTGTTGGTGAGATTTAAATTGTATCATTGTGCCTGTCAGTTAAAAAAAAAAAAAAAAAGGAGCTGTTTGCGAAAGAGGCTTTTCTCTGATTATATAAATTAATGTGTCCTGAAGACATAGTATTTTTGTATTACTTAAAGCTACACAACCTCTAACATATCCAATCACTCAGAGTCCATTCAGCAGTTAAGGTCAGTGGTGTTTTAGTATCTCTGTCTTCAAAGCTAGTTGCTGAATTATTTTCATATTTACATATATATATATCCATATATATATCAGTATTTTGAATCAGATTCTTCTGAAGTTATTTTAACTCAAAATAATTCCAATACCTTTTTCATAATAGGTCAAAAACAATGATAAAAACTGCTCTTTGTCTAAGCTGGAAGTCCAGTACACTGCATCACGTGTTACAGTTTGTTATTAAAAATAAACAGGAAAACAATTGGAGATACAGAGCATAACACTGACACCTTGTTACACTGCAAGCATCTCGAACTTTAGAGTTTAAGGCCCCTTGGCAGATAAGGCGAGCTCTGCAGTGCTACATGATGTAACCTAAAATTGGAGGCCAGAATTTGAAAAAGTTTGCTAAATAGGCTTAAACGTTGGTCTGGTAGGCAATGCTAACTCTGTCTGGTATAATTCAGACCTGCTTGTTCAGTCCGAGTGAGTGTGGTTCAGATTTCATGTTTCTCTTCCTTAAAGGTTTTCTGCTTTTCAACCCCGTCAAAGCTTAATTATGGAGCTATAAATGATATTTACTGAGTGCCGTGTCTCAAAATACGCACTATGAGTATTACTGACAGCTCCTAAAACACATGGTCACTTAACCATCCTGAATCTTTTAAAGACATGCATGAAAAAAAGATGGAGCAGATTAATAGTAGATCATTGCCAGATTTTTATGTCTCTGAAATTTACAAGCAAGCACCCGTCCACATTCTTGCGCATTTTGACTTTTTGACATTTATACAACTGGACGTTAAATGCAGAAGCAATATTGACCGTAATACTGTACTAATACAGGAGCAAAAATTAAATAATATGGCTTCTTCACCAAATATCACTGGGGCTTCTGATGAATTTCAGTCTTTTGTCCAAAACAGCATTCTTTCAGTCTCATGCCTGAGCCAGAGTTGGTAAACAGCCATGGCCACCCTGTCCGCAGACACACAGCAAGGCACATTTAATGGCACTGAAAAATGTCTACCAAAAATGGAGATGTGACCGACAGGATTTCGAAGCCAGGTGTTTTGAGCACCACAAGCCTGCCTGGGTATGATTAAAGCCGCAGCATTATCTCAAACATTCTTCAAGTGAGATAACATATCATGCTAAAGAGGTTACTGGACCGTACTGACTACTGCTTTCTACTTACTGAGTGTGTATGCCATTAACCAGTTCTCACATCATTTCCACTTGTTGATAGGTTGGATAGCATTGCATCATGTAGGTTTTCATTACAAATAATTAGAAACGTTCCTATATTTAGAAAGAATTTCAGTGTGGTCTACTTGCATGTGTTTTTTGTTTTCATCTGGCCAGTACACATGGAGCCCACACAACCCTGGGACTACAATGTGATCTGTGTCTGGATATGCTATTTGTATAATCATTAATCCAACCGCACCACTTGTGTTTACACACTGTATTTGTGTTGTGTTGTCTGCATTCTGTCCACATTGTGATCATGTCTCAGTTTTCACGCAGACCATTGACAAAATGTGAGCAGGGAGGTGGTTTTGTTAACAAGAATAGACAAGACAGATTTTTTTTTTTTCCAGTTATTTGACCCGCACAGAAGAGAAGAGAATGACTTATTTTTGCCACAAGAATGCTTATACTTGTTCAGCTTGTGTGGCTATAGTAAGGAAAAGTAGTGATGGCTGGCAGCAGACAGGGTATGTGAGCATTGCTTCTTAGAGTCAGAGCAAGGAGGAAGACTGCACAGATTGAAAAATAACATCATTATCATTTAACAATTGTTTCAAAATGATAATGACTAAAGCAGAAAAAGAACCAGCAAAAGAGAGAAAAATCCTCAGCAGATCAGCTGTTCTTTGGAAACCCATTCTAGTGTTTTCAGTGTGCGACAGATTTATATACTATAGTAATATAGCTTTAAACTTTAAAAATAACACTAATACTGTAATGTTGTGATAATACCTACAAAATTTACTTGAATTCATTGTCTACTTTTATGCATTTACAGTTCATAAGATGTGAATGCTAAGGAAACTTTTAATTCCTGACTCTATTACTGAGTTTAGTCCCCTGAACTATTTTGACCAAAAGGTCCATAATAGTGAGTCGACAAGGGAAGGTGACCTCCAACCTCAGTAGTGTTCTTTCCTCCGAAACTGCTACTTAAAGTCAGCCCGCAACAATCTTTTCCTCCTAAGTCACTCCCACACACATCTCAAGGCCTAACCATCACTGTTTGTAGTGCATGCTGCATTGGGCAGTTTCACTGTTCCAGTGCGATTTGCGTCTTAATCGCGCCGGATGACAGACGAGTCCCCTGGGCTGTCTGGGCCACATGAGACGCTCTTCCTCAGCTCTTGTGATCTGGATTACCCTCCCAAAGTGTTTAAGAGGAGAGGCGGAAGAAGACAGAAAAATACTATGCCAGTATTACCCTAACAGATAATTTAAGGTTGAATGATCTCTAAAATTCACCACATCTTTAACTCAATTAACTCACCAACCTGTGCTTCACAGTCCCTTTCATTCAGAAAACATCAACAAAAAAACCTTGATGTTACAGCAGCTATACAGTTTGAATGCCAAGAGAAAGCAACACGTCATGACGTGTCTTTCTGTCATACTTGTACCTCTTTCATATCAGTAATACTTTCCATGATTTTGTATACAGTACAATATCTTTTGTATTTAAGTTGTGACTTCCACCAAGTGTGCCCTTTTTTTCTCCACAAACTTTCCCCTCTGGGAACAGTTCGATGCTGTTTGTTGGAGTTGATGTGGGTGGTGTGAGCCATGCAACCCTGCCACCCTGCTCCAGTGTCCTCGTCTGTCCCTGTCTGGCCTGCCCACCCCTCCACCTCCCTCCCGCGGTGTCCTTTCTGAGGGCCAGCTCCTCTGAACCCAAACAACAGTTCCATTTGTTCTGCCAGGGCTGGGAATGCACTCAGCCATCTTTAGCTGTGTTTTTGCCAGCCCCACTGGATGCCAAACCTGTGGACCTTACTCATGCCAGCTCTTCTCTTTCTTTTGCTTTCTTTCACTCTGTCTGCTTTGAGTTTCTAACAGTGCCAATGTCCAAGTCAGTGGTGAAGGGTCCTGAGAAGGCACCATCTGTGTAGCTACTTGATCGTGAAGCGATTGCGCAGTATTTGCCACAATCAAAGTCGATGTTACTAAAAGATATAGATTGCATATGAGTGCAGTGGATGAATGGTTGAAAAATCTCCTGATCAGTTCAAGTTGTAGATTAGTGATACAAGGATGTTTTTATTTTTTTCATTAGACCTCAGTATAGAAACAGCATTTTTGTTGCTATGTGGTTAAGTGTAGTGAGGCTTGAAATGTTCATTTAAGTGCAACCATTGTCAACCTCAGGTTGTAAATAAATTAATAATAATAATAGATTCTACCATTTCCTTCAGTATTTGCTTTACTTTGTTGCTGTCTGGATACAAGTTTCTCATACGTCTTCATTGCTTCCAACAGTGTTTGTTGCTAAGGCGGACTTTTCTTTTGCTGATTGTTGCTTTCAAAATTTCATCACACTTTGGTGTAATGCTTCCACAGGTTTTTGTTTTTGTTTTTGCATTTATAATGTTGAGGCTTTTTATAGTTCATATATCGTAATTTTTATTTTTTGATATGATACAGAGATCCAGATTCAAATCATAAATTTCCCAATACTAATACCACACATACTAACATCTTATGTGTTAAATACATAAAACACACACTGCCCATCAATTGTACTTATTGTAGAACATAAGTATGTTTTGCTAAATTAATTTTTGACAATAACATTTTACATTTGCTCTGGAAAGAATAGCTTAGGACTGTTACACTAAGATGACTAATTTATATTGCATCTATGGTTCATTATTTTGTAATTTTACCATTTTATAAATCACGAAACTACTGTTCAGCTCTTCTCCTCCTCTGTTGTGCACACTTAGGATACATCCACTAATGGTAAATAAAGAGAAAGTGAATATGACTTTTACAATTTAATAACCTGGTCTTTAGACTTTATATATTCAAAATGCATGCAAACTATACATAAATAAGTTCAAGATACTTTCACCGTAAAACAATTGTAATTTTCATTTAATATTATCCAACAAGTTATCAATGTCAAAACACATTGATTTTATTTTTTCAGTTTTTACAGCAGTGGTATTTCTTACTCAAATGAGTCAAGAAACAAGTAGTAAATGTATTTTTTCAGCTATTTACATTTGAGCAGCCACTGCTCATTGGAGACAAATAGGCCATGGACTAGACGTGAATGCCTCATTGCACAACACTCCTCCATCACCGTTGTGTGTGAGATGGATGAGTGAGTGTATGTAAACACTGCATAGGCTCCCAGCACTGATCTCAGTTCTGAAGCAACGTGGAACTCTTCAGATTGCTCTTGAAGGACTTAAGAAAACACAAGTCACTGATGGCAATCACTCAGTCTCAGGGATGTGGTTGTAACCATTACTTCAAAGAATGCCTGGTTCCAAACTGTTCACTCAGAGGAACAGTGAGCAGAAGTTATGAATAGAGAACAAATGAACAGATTATACTCACGGAATATCAGTTCTGTCCTGGTTCATTTTAGCAAGGTTTGTTACTATGATTTTTTTTTTTTTTAAATGGTTTGAATTGAATTTCATTGACCTATTTGTTCTTTGTGAGCCACACGTTACAACTACTAGTATTCTTAAATGACCAGGACCTCAGGTAGAACTATGTTTGATCCCAGGGTACAGATGTTTTGGAAATTATGTTCTTCATGTCTATTGGACTTTTTATGCCTAAAATACCACAGTAGTACCAAAATTCTTTTCTAGGTGTGTTCTGTGTCAGATTTGAACTTTCCAAATTCAGGCACTCTAGTGGCGTCTCTGTCAACTTGACAAACGTGACAACAGAGAAAGTGGGCGAAAAGGCATGGGCAGGGAGGGCTTCCTCGGCTGACCGGAGAGAATGAAGAAAGGGGAGTAATCTGCTCTGTCTGGTACATTACCCATGAATGAGGCCTGAGCACGTCAGGGGACTCATAGAGGATGCACTCTGGCCTTAGGATACAAAGAGAGGGCATGGCCAGTCACTTTGTAGCACTTAAATCCACCGCTTCTGCTTCTACACATCATTCACCTCAGTCATTTCTCTGCTTTTTTTGTTTTGTTTTTTGGACTCATATCACTTCCTTAACAAGTGAGTGACACATTGCAACCCTAGCAGCCTACTTGTGAATTTAAATAAAGATACGACTGTGGATATATTTCAGCAATCAAAGACACATCTATGATTTATTATAGCGACTTCAGCAACACCCTAATTTTACATAAAATAACATCTCAGGTATCTTAGAAAACCTAATATAACCAGATCAATAGTCTTTGTGTCCAGACACAATTTTAATCGACCCAGAAATAAAATAAACCAACATGAAGGGGAATGTGGTTTTAAAAATGAACCACATTCTTGGCTTTTTTTTTTTTTCTTCTCTCCTTTTTTGTCATCATGTCTTTTTTCTTCCTGTGATCTTATTCTCAGAGCAACACCAAGCACCTGCTTTCCTGTCTGTGATGTTCTTATCTATGTTAGTGGACAAACAACTTGTAAACAACTGGCCATTTGATCCCCATGCCCCATCTCTCTCCACTTTTAGAACCAAGTGGCCCCTTAATGGGGATGTCCTGGCTGGCATGGATGTGCCCAGACTTGTTATACAGCCACCCCCGCGCCCCCCTCAAACAACAGGGGCCCTCACTCTGAATCATGAAGATGTCCTATAAGGGATATACTCATCTTTCAAGTAAATTGGGCAATGTTATTCTCTCGGCCTTATTCTTGACAACAGTTACCATGTAGGAGATCTGATTATAGCCCCGTACTAGGTGTTCACGGCTTATTCTGTGGTTATGATGTCATAAACACAAGAGATGTCCATGACCTCAATACAACATGTTTATGTGTCCGGCTTAATCCAGAGCACCAGCAGGGAGGGTTGGGTCTGCATTCTTCCATATGTGCGTTATGATCTCATCACATGTAGGACTATATTGACATTGATCCAAGTCTCCTTGCTCTTTCCCTGAAGTGTATCATTACAGGTGATACAAATGGCAAACTACTACTGTACATCAGAAAAAATGAGACAGACAGTAGTGAGGACAAAAAACACCAAAATGGAATAATGGTACAGGTGAATGATCAACAAGTGTTAGTCCTGTAATAATGTAATATTAAGGTAGCAAAGCAATGATTTATACTTTCTTTAAACTTTTTATGTCTGGTAATCCGTTTGCATGCACAGCCATCATTATTCAATGTTTTTTGTAAAAGATAAGCAGACATTCACTGACCTTTTGTTGTGGAGAGATTGTTGCATTCTGCATTTAAACAGTTTTCATGTAGGCAGTAGAAAGAGTGGACTTACAGTTGCGCGTGGGGGGTGGGGGGGGCAGCCAGTTTGGATTCACAGGTAATTCCAGATGTAAGGGTCTCAACAACGTCACAGTCTCTGAGCAAAATCAATATTTTTGCAAGAAAAGATATGAAGTTACACATGAGGTGCTGATGCATTTTTGGCATTCGGATAAGCAGCTTTGGACTGTTTCAGTAGATTTGATCTGCTTTAAGAAGACGCACCCAGACGTTTTAAGGTATTTTGTTCTGCAGTGCAATACAACTGCAACACACACATTCACTGCAGACAGTATTGTGTGGGACTTGGCAGACACCCCCTGAAGCGTCTTTTGAAAAAGGTTACCTTGTTTGCCCCTTGAGCTATTTTCGCTCTGCCTCTCTGTCTGGACTCGCCAGTCTGTGAAAATACTCCTCACTAACCTTACCTCCTCCTCTCTCCCTCCCATCTCATGTCTGTCATGACATCACCAACATCAGGTATCCAAAGCAGACAGCAGTAAACGGGCGTTTGTTTAATAAGCATTATTAACACACCTGCTTTGCAGCACATTCCTGATTACATGGTCTAATGGGACGGGCACTTCAAGGAGGATTAGTCGAGCCTCGGGGCCTACACCTGAACCTCTGTCCTACTCTTATATGCAAACACCTTCTAACTCAGACAAGAAAGGCTGCGGAAAAGTCTATTGTAACCCAGCTCTGACTGTGTGTTTGATCCAACTGTTTGCCCATACACACAAAACACTGTGATCCAACCTGTTTATCTAGTGGTTGTTTTTAAATTCAAGGAGCAAGATTATTACTTGAAAGATGAATTCATCCAGAAATCAAAATCTGTATGTACTGGAAACATTGTAGTTAGTAGTCCTCTAACACACAGCAAGTTTAACTATGTAGCTCCATATCTGTTGGTGAAAAATGAATGATCTTTAGTTGAATAACTGTAAGTACTGTAAAATGTAAAATAGCTTGTCCACTTTAATCCAAGTGAACAGAAGCCAAGTGCATTGTCCCAAATATGCATAAAAACTCATCTTGATCTGACCATGTGAATTTTTTGAACCCATTTAAAGTAATTCTGTGGTGATTTTTTTATTCTGCCGTTGGCTGGCCCCTGCCTAATTCTGTATTTTTGGAGAAGACTACATGGAACTACACTTCACAGTAAACTTGCTGAGGATGTGCACCTGTGTTGCATCTGCATAGGTGTTTTAAATAATAAATGTTTTTTGAGGTGAACTTTGTTCTTGTTAATATCACCCCCTCACCCAAAATGTGATCAAAGTATTGCTGAGGCACTTTAATGTGCATCAAAATCCTAATGATGTGTTTGTTTTTGGAAGCGCATGTTTTGTCATGCCCAGTATGTTATTTGTCCTGCTGCTAAGTGCAAATATAAAAGAAAATCTGTCTCGTTTCCCACACAGAACATTATTCTTTCCAGTCCCCAAGTGGGTGGTGGTAATTGTTGTCAATTTTGCCTCTTAAACTGTGGGCATAGCACATAATTGTCTCTGTACCACCGGCATGTACCAGCTTTGCAAAACCACCTTTTCATCCTTTTTTATCATTGTGGATACATGAGCACCGATTTAAAGCATTTCCCCCAGTGTGCCATGTTGTATTATACCATGAAGGAATTGTGGGCTGTTGGTATGGCTTGTTTTTGGTGTTGGATGGCAGATTGGAGGTAATTTTGGAAGCAGGCATATATAAGTGTTAACTTTATTATATCTGGTATAAACTGGTTAATTCCCACCATGTTTTTATGTAACACGAAACTACAAAAACCGTGAACGTTAGATCTGTATCCTTGCATGCATTCTCCTTGCACGTGTCACGTTATGTCAGTCTTGAAGTCTAGTCACTATCCCTCAGGTTTAGTCAGTGATTGCGAGGGAATGAACAAAATGTCTAAGGATATGACTAAGCCTGCTAAGACCTAATGGGGGCTAATGGTGAAATGTTAAAAGTCCCTGATGTGATATGACCAGAATGACCCTACGTGGGTTAGCTTGCATGGAGTCTGCCTAATGTCTGCAACCTGCGGCATGACCGGTCCTCAGCACTGACATCCTCTCAGAACACTGTGTTTCTGCTGATTAGTTTTAGGCACTTACTGTTTGGAAGTGAATCAAATGATTTTGGGTGTTTGAGAAGCAGCTGTGTCAAAGCCTCCAAATGAAGGCTGCGGTAGCTCCGCTTTCTAAGGATGTCGATACAGATGTATAAACAGGGTGCATATCATTTGCTTTTATTCTGGGAGAAGGCCAGAAATCTTTTATTTTCTACATATGGAGCCAGATTACTCATTTAGTGTCTGTTATGCAGAAGGGGCTTTCCACTATACAAAATTTACCATATTGTTTGCTCTTTTCTTTGGTAATCCTAGCCTGTGGAAAGATAGAATCTTTTTTTACCTGTGGGAATAAACTGCCAGTCATTGACAATGGAAAGGATGGCATTCCTGCTCTCACAATTACTGCTGAAAACTGTATACATCCGCACAATGGCATTTTCAACGGAAACGTTTATGTGTTATAATCTCTTGTAATTGAGGCCTTTTGAAGTGATGCATGGGAGTTAAGGGCCGTTATTGTTTACTTGACATGCACACCAAACAGTTATGCTCACACCTCCAGTGGAGTCACTTCACCACAAAGCATCTTGTTGAGACGTATATATTTTCAGCCGTGTTAGTAACTGTTAAAAAGATGCAGGTGATACCCCTGTAGTACTTTTGTGCAGTACAACTGGTCTGAACAGACAGACCCAAAGGGTCTCAATAAAGTAAGATGAAAGCATTGGAAAGGCAGGCCGACAATCAAAATGAACAGCTCTTTGCGCAACTAAACAAGCCACTGCCAAGTTTTGGAACAGGTCCAACTACCACAACAATGCTCATTCAGCAACTATGCTTTATCCGCTTTGATTTGATTTGACTTTGATTTGGTAATTTATGCCCATCCGAAATGTTCTCATTTACTCCCCACAGTGACGTCTTCACTTAATCACTTGAAGGTAATTTGTCAATAACACTAGAGAAGAGCTCTTTCTCAAGGCTCTCACTTATGCTACTCGTGAGGTATTAGGTACTGTAAATGTTACACAGCCATATATACAATTTCCTCCAACTGATAACCTCTGCTCTCAGATGCATTTCATTACCTCCATGAATGTGTTCTTAATCTGAAGAGTCATTCGAATGAAGTGTTGCGCAAAGAAAATCTGTTTTACATTTGTGTCACTGAAACCATCCAACTGTGTGATTAAAGGTTTGTGTTTTTTGTTGAACTGGTTGAAAAGGAATAGCACACTTATTTTAATATGTCAAAGACAGCTTCCCTGTTTTCTTCTTTTCAATACACATTCAAGACGTTTGTTTAAACAAGTTTTCAGAGATCCTGTGGATTGGTGATAATGATTTTGAGCTTCCCAGCATCGCTCTGACAGCCAGTGACAGCTTGTGTTCCCAACGGAAATCTCAATGAAGTGATAGTATAATTATCTCTTATAGTTTAGACATTTGTTTGACTCACCCATTCATTAAAAGAGAAGAATACAACACTGAATAAATTTCTCACCGCCATCATGTGCTCACCTTCTCCTTTCATCATATGCATTTAATGATGCAATTTCAGCATGAAATTAAAAATAAAAAATGTTGGTAATACACTTTTTAAGATTAGCGCCAACATCATACAGTAGTTCTTGAGAGATGCCGGGTTGCCACTGAATTGCATCTTTCATCTTTGTTCTTGCCGTGTGCAAGCCCTATGTAAGTTTGCCACCCATGCTTTTCACATATTTATAATGATATTTAAACAATTACATTTTATTCAGCACTTTAGCGGTATCAAAATTTCCAAACTAGAAAAAGAACACAAAAATCAGTCTGTAGTTCATTCACCAAGTCCAGGACAGAATCTCGGCTCTGCACACTCCATAACATTTGTTCTGTAAGAAACATGAATCAAACTCAGCCAAGCATGTTAATAAAAGGTCTTATAATCAGCTGTAGTTATAGCACTGCACAAAACAAAGTACTATCCACATAAATATAATGTGCTGTCCAGAAATTTACTTAGAAATTGAGATTGAGAAAAACAGAGCTGTGTATACTGAAGGTTAACGATGTGATGATTCATAGATCTGAACAATGCACTGGGCTACATCAGTTCCAGCAGCTTGTTTTGGGCTTCTGTGTAATTAACCAGAAATTCTAACATCTAATAATAATCACTGTGGTTCCTGCTTTCATGGTGATTCATCCACGTTTTATTCAAAATGAATTCCCAGAGTGGACCATTTCTCTCTCTCTCTCTCTCTCTCTCTGTCTCTCTCTCTCTCTGTCTCTCTCTCTCTCTCTCTCTCTCTCTCTCTCTCTCTCTCTCTCTCTCTCTCTCTCTCTCTGCCTGTCTGCGAGTGTGACAGCTCGCACACATGTCTCATGTCCCCCTTCACCCTCACTCAAAGAAAACACAGACTTGGCTCTGTGTACTCGCTGCTTGTGTGCCAGCTGAAAGAGTTTGAACATTGTAAAAGATATTCTTGACACACAGTGCTGTTTCAAACATGCTGATGAGTGCTCTTACCTTAAAAAAAAAAAACTGTAATTGCACTCACTTTGAAAGAAGTCAGTAGATACTGCAAAACCCCATTTGGTTTGGTTTGCAACGTATATGTTGCAAAAGTAAGTTAAATTACTATTATGTGAAATTTACATTGTAATTTGTAAAGACAAATTCTGCATAATTTCCAGATTGGAGCTTTAATCCTGAGAATATTTCTCTGCATAGCCATTCTCAATTATACATAGATTATGAACAGGGTGTCACAAACCTTTTAAAGATAAATATTGTGGGTTTTTTTGTTACTGTGTGTGGAAAAGAATTGGTATTTAACAATGCCTGATTTTCATGTCTGATTGATTGGTTGTTTTTATTGGAGGGGGAGATGCATTTTTTTTGCTTTTCCTTTTACAAGCACTTACAGACCTACAGTGTTATTAGAACTGTTCTTATGATATTACATCCTGTGAAGGCTTTACATCATTTGGTTATTTAAACATTTGTGTAGATGCATTAGTGCATCTCATTCTGTGCATAAATGGAGATCACGACTAAAAGTCTAAAAAGACAGAGATGGTAGATGATATCATAGATAGATGATAGATAAATTGGTGGCTTGAATGGTGAATTGATGGTGGTTGATTGATCAGCAATGATTTTTTAACTATTGTAGTAATGGACAAAGTTAATTTTAACTTTAACTTTGAATTCACTTTTGTTTGAAATATGACACATCTCTTTCCTAGCCAAAAAGTGTTCTTACTCACCCTTGACAGGTGGTAGACATCCAGATGGCTATTTGAATGTTACATTACATAGACCACATCCCGTAGCCATGAATTAGTTCAGAGGTTGTCAGCATGTATCATTTAGGTAGTTACACTGCCAAGTACATAATGTGTTGCAGCGTGTCCTACCCTGTACAACTTATGGAGCTCAGTACAGGCTGAGTCTTGCCTGCC
The DNA here is from genome assembly GCF_021018895.1 of Seriola aureovittata. NCBI lineage: Eukaryota > Metazoa > Chordata > Actinopteri > Carangiformes > Carangidae > Seriola > Seriola aureovittata. The sequence goes on from NC_079368.1 coordinate 22,221,908, forward strand.
CTTTTTCTACTCGATATATGATGCATTAATGTGATCCAAATGTCAGTAGGTCCCCAATAATTGTCTGCACTTGATCTGGAAGTTATGATCAAAACAGGTAATTTGTTAAAATTGAGGGTTTCGATATGATTCATCATTGAGTCTCATACAGGCAAGTCAATGACAGGCTGCATATACATGGTTTGGTAATCTTGGAGTTGTAAAAAAAAAAAAAAAAAAAAAAAAAAACTTTGTCAGACTTGTCAGAACTGTTCACTAAATTCAAAACCAACAGGATTCTACTTAAATCTGCCAAGGAGCTCGGTTGTTATCCACCTAAATAGGTTTAAATACTAGCAATTCAGAAATTTTGATTTAGAAGCTCATTTATCTCTAAATGGTTAATAACATAGTTTTAATGCTACAGCTTCGGGGACCAGAGAAATTGATTTGAACAAAATTGTCTACTCCTTAAAAAGTAAGAAAAAAGTGTGTATGTGGTGGCTCTGAATAGGAGTGTGCTGATGTTGCTGTGTTAAGCTGTGTAAGACCCCTACTAGCCCAAAGTAATCCCATAGGTTTTGGATAGCTCGTGTAGCTGGGACAGTAATTCCATTTTCAGTGTCCATTGCAGTCACTTGACATTGCAGAAAGTGCAATGATAACTTTTGATCAAACTGTGTTGGGAATAGTCCAAGACGGAAGTGGCTAGTCAACCACTGTCCTCTGTCACATTTTGCACATGGTGAACTTGCAGGTCTTGGCACACATTGGGTGGTGGCTGTGCTCAATGACTCATGTGGTGCCCAGTGTCTGAAACTTTCGTCAAACGTCTGGCACATGGTGTGTGTGTCATTGTGCCCTGTGACGCTGGTGGCTCTAAATTCCCCAGTGGCTGCTGATTGGTTGTGTAGGAGATGAGGCACAGGTAAGAGCCAATCAATGAACCTGAAGAAGGAAACAACAGTGTGAGCAACTCTGTTACCAAATGGCTCTAACTAACTTGTTAAGATCACCCTTACAATACCTTAGACTTGCGTCATTACTGAGTGGAAATGTTATTATTGCCAGCTCATTTAGAATAATCAACAGGAAGAAAGTTTTACATTAGTCACCAAAAAGACTGTTGCGCAATATTTAGTTCTTGGAGTTTTTCAAGTATTTTTGCAAATCCTCCCTTCTGTTAAACGCTTTTTAACACGAGTTTACAAAATGTTGCCATTAGCAGCTTCCTTTGACATTTTCATTTCTTTGTAGAGATTTAGTTCATAATGTTGTCAGAGAGGTCTGTTAGTTGCAAAAACAAAAGGGAGGTTTTTATTATAGCCCTAATTTGAGTATTTTATCTATTTGACATCAATGTCTCTTTTGCCGGGAAGACCTGAGTACAGCAGAGGAAACAAGAACCAAGACAGGACACACATCAGAACACATGCAGTTAAACATAAACCTATACAAAGAGCATCAGAACACATCTTTAAAAAGGTCCAGAATTGAAAGTTCGTGTTGCTGTGGGCTTGACTGCAAAATGCTGTCACGTTCAGTTAAAATGTGTGTGTCTTTGCAGCTCTTTTCTGAGGGTGGACATGGTCAAACACAGAATACGATCATGAACCAGAAAGACTTGGCGTGAACAGTGAAAACACGTCTCATAATAAAGATTCATATCAGTCTCTCGGTAGAATCGTTGTTTTCACACAACTCTGACAGCTGCCTATGACACCAACACGAAAAATGTATGATCTAGTCACAAGTCTGTGGTGCTGTTCACTATAATGTCAGATGTCTGTTCATTCATTACACGAGTCGTGATGGGTCCTGATGGGTGTGTTCTGTCCTCCCTCAGCTTGTTTTTGTTTGTTGCAGGCCGATTGGGGCTGGTGATATTAAAAGGCTTGGAGGGGGGCATGTTTGCTCACCTCAGCTAGTCCATAAACACTGACGCTCACAACAAAAGTGATGCTATGCTTATCGCTGAACAGCATGTCACTGTTGCGTTGGCTTGCCCTTTGTTTTTTCACATATCTCATCACTGCAATAAGCTCCGGTCAGTGCTTAATCATCATAACAGCAGTCTGTGAGCTATAACCTCGCTTAGTCTTTTCGTCGAGATTTAATCATCGGTAGTAAACATTCAGAACCACCAGACAATCAGTAACGGATTGCTGCAGCCCCATCAAATGATTCAGCAGATGTCAGTATCCTTCAGTGAGTTGCTTTTGCCTAAAGAGAGTTAAGTAATGCTGCAAAATTAGAAGTGAGCCAATTTCATCTTTCTTTTACTGTCTGCAGAATAATAATTAAGAGAACTTCCAAAAGGGCTCATTGCCAGTCTTGTAAAGATGAGATCATTGTGCAATGTCAAATAATTTTTGTCAGCTAGACTGCCAAAGATTGGGACTAATGAAAACTGCAAATCGAGTGCAGTCAGCATTTCAAACAGACAGTCTTTTCGTATTGTGCTAATTTCCCATTAAAACCCTTCTTCAAGATGCCAAATGAAGATGAATGTGCTCTAAACCTTAAAAGTCCAGCTTCTGCATAAATATTTCTGGTGCAGAGTTTAGACACATGATCAGCAGAGATGACTATAGTCTTTTCATAGATTTGGGGAATTGTCAATCTATTTTATAAGGGGAAGGGAAACATTCAGATGTTAAACATCATATGCAGCTGAGTAGTTCTTATATCTATTTTTGCCTCTGCTGTAATCTGCCTATGGAATTACATCAAGAGGGATATTGTAAAATATATTCTGTATGATGACGATGAGAATATATCTGCAACCACTGAGATCAGATTCTCTCACCGTGTGCTGAGTGAGCAGACGAGACTGATGGAGGTACTGAGGGGGAGGACAGGGGATGAACAGCAGGAAAGCAGACAGGCAGAGTGGGAGGGGGGTCAGGTGGCGTGACTTTTTACTCCGCGGCTCGCTGACCTTGACAATGGAGCCACAGCCACGACTCGGATGGCTCCCTCCGATAGCGTCTCTGACTCTCTCTCTCTCTGTCTCTGCCTCGCTGTCTGTTTCTCTTTCTCACTGTCTCTGTCTCTCTCTCGTCCTCTCTTTCCCTTTTCCTCTCATCCCCTCTCTCGCTGCTTGCTTGTAGCGCATATAGCCTACTGGCTGTGGCAGCCAAAATGCACCACCACCTCTCTGCTGCAGCTCACCCCCCTCTTACCTCACGTCTGCTCTTTTTCCAGACAAGCGGGTTTAAAAAGTCAACTGCGTATTGAGCCGTCTAGACTGAAGCCGGTCAGCAACCAACCCTCCCCACCCCCAACTCCCCTCCCCAACCCCCGACTTGTGAGTTGCTGGCTGCAGTGGAAAAACGGATGAGGAGCAGGTGACCTTGCTGAGCTCTGTCCCTCATTTCTAGTCAAGTGCAAAACGGCTCTATGGCCACATTATATAAACATATTGACCACAACATAATGTACTGAAAGCCAAGCTCAAGTTGCCCTGGACATCATGACAGTATGAGAGAGGTTTTCACTGGGATAATCAGCAAAATATTCACTGACATTATGACTGTTAATCGCTATAATAATCACTATCTGAGGCACAATTTGTTTTTCTGTTTAACCCTTCCTAAAACACATGAAAGTTATTATTTTCTCCACATTCATACAAAATGTATAACACTGCTCCACTTTTTGCATATAATCAAGATCAATCTGTCCAGTGCCTCTTTTTCTTTACAAGGTGTTGGCATTTTAAATGAGGGCGCATTCTCTCCAGATAAATAAAATGCAAGTGCCAGAGCCAGAGTGAGCTTCCCACTCCACTGCCTGTTTTTCTTTTGATGTTCAGTTTTATGAGTAATTTTTAACTTCCTGTTTTGGATGCCAGCAGCAATTAACTGATTTACTTTATGCATACTTGTCATAATTGTGGTTTATTTTATTTCACATTGCACAAACAAATCATTTGGTCAGGAAACCTACAGTATGATCAGCTGACAGAAATCTGAAGTACAGTTTGAGGCAGCCCACGACGCTCAGGTTTTATTGGCACTGAGAATAACACCATATTATTCTTGCCAATATATTGTTTTTAAACTGTGAATAGTGAAGATGAAACCATATATCTCCTACATCGCTCTAAATGTGGGATTTTATTTTACACCTAGATGCATGTGAACAGTCCACACACACTGCAGAAGATCCAGTATAGTTTGTGAGTGTGTTTTCGGTTCCCTCCTGTCAGTTGATGAGGTGTACTGTATGGCACCCTGAAGTGTGACATTCCATGTAAAGCAGCACGTGATAGTTTTTTAAGAGGTGTCTCCATCCAGCCGGTGGCCACGCCATGTGCACTTATATGACTCTGTTAAAACACAGCATTGACAGCTTGATTTTCCAGCATTAGCTGTTACAATAAAGCTATCTTTAAATGCCAGAGTCTGCCTTTCAAACTTGTATTACATTTTACTTGTCATTGCTCTTCATTATGTGATTTAATCATTTAACAGTGTAACTTAACGCAGCAATTTCTTAAAGACGATTCAGACCAACAAATCCTGTCAGATTTGCAGTTATTGACTGTTAATGTAAGCTTGGGGTAATGTGAGTGATGCCACAAGCATCACCAGTGTTTTTGTGTGAAGTTGATGAAAAAATTGTACAAACAAAGCTCACATAATCAGTCTCCCATCCCACAAAGTCTGTGATCTCAGGAACGTTTTCTGTTTCTTAACAAGCAAGATAACAGAAAATTGCCTCAGCATGGCTGAGAAGTGAGCAACACCTTTGCATTTTGCATGTGGAACAAACTGCCTGACTCCTGTCTGGATATCGTATCCGCTTACAATTCATGGAAAGGAAATGGTAGTGTAGTTGTCACTCCTGCTGATGGTGACCAGAAAGTGCTTGCAGGAAAAAGTCAGAGTGTGGATGACTGAGAAAATGTATAATCATATTTCCATGCTTTCTAGGTGTCCCTGATGTCAAGCTACACTCCTCAGGAGGTTGTTTTAAGTCCAGATGTTTTAGCTAGTAACTGTATCTGACCCTTTCGTAAATGGCAAGACACTTTTGGATGTACTGTAGCATAGATTTCCAAGCACCTATTAACCTCTGTTTGCACGCATGGTGAGTGATTACAAAAAGAAAGACTGCAGACCCTCAGTGCCAGGAGAAATCTCACAGACATGTACCCAGTGCTTCATCCATCCCACCTTGGGAGATGAGGGTTGGAAAACCAGTCAAGCTGCACGTATTGATTACCCTCTAGAGAATGTAGAGGTTCGAAGCGCAATATGTGAAGCTACTTAGAAACTTCTCGTTTCTTTGATGGTTTATCTCTCTCACATCTTTGTCTATCCTGCTAGTGCGGCCATCCCGCCCACCTTCATCTCCGCTTTCTCTCCTTTTCCCACCCATACAGCCTTTCTCATCCTGTCATCCCTGGGCTGGTGGTCCGTCCCTTTTGGAGGTTAAGGGGCACCGTGGGTGAGAGGGCAGTCTGCAGGTTGTGCGGGCACCGCGCTCGCCTTTTCCCACAGCCCGCGTCAAATTATGCTGAACCCTGACCCCAGTGGGTCCTCACTCTCAAAATCGGTGTGGAACGCAATTCAGCCAGCCAGACCCTATTCAGGACCGGACTTTCCATTGGAGGAGAAAAGAATCCCCCCCATCCCAATTGTAGTCAGTGCTCTTCCTTTGTCTGCTGGTCAAGCAGGGTCGGACGACCGGCCGCCACTAGCCAGGACAAGACTTCCGAAAAGCCTATTCAGCATGTGATTTGACCCCCAGGTTCCATTGCTGAGTCACAGGGATCAAACACTGGGAATCTCTGGGGGTTTTCTGCCATTGAGGTTTTCATCTACTGAAACTTACCCTTTGACAAAACTCAAAATGACTAAGGTTTTTTTTTTTTAAGTTTCCTTGATGGAATGCAAATGTTTTACAAAAGTTTCATCCTGGTTCTACAGAGGTGACAAGGGAAGACTTCTGTTTCAGTCTCCTTTGTTGTTCCCTTCTCAAATCCCTCTCTGTTGATGGTCGTTATTGGGTTTATGCATAATTAACTGAAAAAAGAAAGATCACATGGGACAGCTTTCATCCTTGACAGTTGGGGTATGAAAATGTTTGTTGGTGCTGTGTCTGGGGGCAGCTGTTGCCTGGGCTGGGCCGCAGCATTGGCTGTACTATCCGGATTTCCTGGTAATGATTTAAACCAGTCAGAAGCAGTTTTGAAACAGAAGGAATTAATAGTGCATAAAAATAAACACATTTCCTAAAGTACATCAAATCTCATTTTTGATGCTGAGCCCAGGGAGCACTGTAACTATGCATATACTGTACACAAAGAAACCACTGATGTGTACGTTTAACAAATTTCACTTGTTTGTATAGTGATTTAGTAACTTCTCTTGAAACAGCTGGGATAGGTGCTTGTAATGTGTGTTCTGTGTCCTGAACAAACAGACAATCTGATTAGTCTTAAGTCTCATTTGTCTGCTTTGTTGCCATCTACTGTAAGAAACCCCTCTGCGATTAATTAGAGAACACACACAAATATGTATACACACTCAGACACACAAAGAAACAATGTGAAGACGTGGTCATGATTACAAATAGGAGAATGTATGCAAACCCAGGAAAACCCAAGAACCTTGATTTTCAAATATAAATATTCAAATGTGCGCGTGTGCATCTGTTTGTCAGTGTATGAGAGAATGAATGTGTGTGAGTGTGTGTGTGTGTGCAGACTCCAACTTGACGCATGGTTTAAATCTTTTGCAGAGGGGGAGCACTTTGATTGTAATGCCGCGTGCTGTGTGCTAAAGCGGGGGCCTGCTGCAGCTTTCAAGCTGGTCAACTGTCAGGACTGGAGCGTGAAAGGGGGGCCTCAGAGTGAAAGGGGTGGAGGGTCCCACTAGGGGGGTCTTGGAGGAGGAGGGGTGGCTTCTGACGGACCTCCTGGGCTTTGTGGGCCCTCTGTGTGGGCTGCTTCAGCAAGGCGGCCCTCTTCACAAGAGGACGAGAGGGAGGGCCAGCGGGCTCAAGGGAAGGTGCTGGCACATTGGCCCCTGCAGCAGGGAGCATGGGCAAGACGCCAGCTCACCCGTTCAAGTCCCAAAGACCAGATGTTCCTTGTCAAGGAGCTCTTGGCCTTTAATAAATTGAGTTACTGTAAATCTGTAATAAGGCAAGGCAAACATGGGTACCCCCCCCCCCCCAAACTACACTTCATCCCAGATATTCTGCCCTCACAGACTTTTGTCAGTGTCCTATAGGTCAACCCGTGGTGAAGGGGCCATGTCCCCGCTACTGAACCTGCCAGTTATTTTCCAACCTACATCAGAGGACGGATGTTTTCCTTCCCCTCTGCCCCCAACCCGCACTCTAACTATAGAAAATGTCATTCATGCTTCGAGACTGAAACTTCACCAGGTTTCTGACCTTCACTCTTTGATCTTTGTCAGGGTTCTAACCCGAAGAGGATTGTATTTTGAGATGATGTATTACAGAAACTAATGGCACTGAGTTTAATGTTCATGTTTGGGCAAATGTGCCCATTGCTTGTTTTATGTGCCCATTTCTGAGGGTCCAGTTGCTCGTCTGTTCCTGGACTCTTCTGATAACTGATCTGGTCCCCAGGAGAGCCAGGTGGTATGGCTGAAATTCTTATCACTATACTATCACAAATAAAACAATCAAACTGATGTTCAAAGCAACATACCTCACTTTCACTCTACACATGTAAAATAACAATGCTTTTGTTTTGTGTGCTAACAGCGTGCTCAGAATTATTAATTTGAAAAACATATAAATCAACAATTTGTAAGATAATAATATAATAAGATCATATCATCATAGTTTGATTCTGCTGAGAGTGGATAAACATTGAATTATCCCCCAGCCCTAATCCCCCAGTGTTTAATTTTGTTTTAATGTGTTTTCTGCAAATACAGACTGCATCTGCTGTTGTCACTACCAGACTTGAGGCATGGGTCATTTACCCAGGTAACAGCAGCCAGTGTTTTTGGAAGTCATTTGATCTGCTGCAAGAAAAATAAAAATAAATGCAGCTGCTTGTAAAAACAAAGCAAAAAAGATCAACCTGCTCATTGTCCAAATGGGAATCTTGTCAGGCACATCTTTTAGATATATTTTCAGAATTGATTCCTATATGGAAAGGACATTATCACCGTGTAGGCTTTTAAGTGCAATAGCATTGTTCCAAGGAGCACACTGAAAGAGTCGGCAAGAATGTCCCCTGTGCAGTCTTGCTTAGATTTACAGCGCCTCTGAGGATGGCTCTGATCTGGCAGTGGTCAGTTGGCTTTGAAGAGAATTGTACCGCAAGTGAATCACTTTGAACCTGCACTGAGCCGAGCCTTGGGGAGATCCATGGTCCCACATGAGTGGAACTGGACAGTAAATCTAAATGCAGCTCACTTTTTGCACTGTGACATGGGGACTTAAGTCTTAATTTGTTGCCTGCTGAATCCCCTGGTCCAACAGTTCTGCAGCTATGGCTTGATTCCAGGGTGGCCTCAATGCTTTTATGTGCCTGCTAGGCCTGGAATGTTTCCATTGCAAATGAAGGGACTAAACTGAAAGTCCATATCTTTCTGTCTTTCTCCTGCCCCCTCTCTCCATATTGTGACTCAAGGTTTATGGTCTTTGTGGCCGTGGGTTCTTTTAAATTTGAATATGCATTTTTCTTCTGAATTTTCTTCTTATACCTGCTGCATGGTCTTTGCACTCTGACGTGCACCCACAAGCCACCAGAATTATGTAATTGTAGCTAGTGCTGCAATTACAAAATTCAAAAACAGTGAGGTCTTCAACTGTGCCAGCTGCACCACTCCTGACTGATGATTGGCTTGTTGGTCTTTGGTACCCTTGAGCTGGTTGTTTCCTCTTCTGCCTCCCATAAAGATGTGCCGGCCACAACATAGCCAATCCATTTTTGAAGACCTTAAAATAGAGGGGGCAAGTAGAAGACAACAACACATGCTGTACGATGGCAATGTGCAGCCATTGTGAGACTTTTAGAGACAGCAAGTTCAGCTTTTCCTGATTTTCCTGCTTTTAATGACTTCAAGAGCAACCCTCCTGTGTGCCTGCTGTAGATTCGTCCACAGAGCCCACTATAGTGTTGGAGAACTATAACAACTCAAGGATGATGGTGCGAGTACATGCATGAATTGTTACAGACACAAGTCCGGGCAGCATTTGGCACAGGGACCATGCTGAGCCCTCTGCCACCTGCTAGCTATCCCAACAGCTTTCAGAGGGGGGTCCTGAGGTCCTCACTTCATGCAATCTATAAACAAAGTGTCATGTGCCTCACCTACAGCTAGTACTTTCACTTAACAGGTGATCAGGTTGTTATCTACCTACAGTAATCCCCTCAGATGCAAAACCGTGGCTCCATTGCCCAAGGTATTAAAGCCTTTTTTAAATAGGCTTTAGGTTTTACTTACTGGCCAGTGGGCTGTTTCACTTGACACCTCCCACAGTTTGTGGTGCAATGTTTGTTTTTTCACAGGCTTCCCAAGTGTTCCCTTCTTGGGGACCTCCAGGCTTTCTCATGTCTTTAAGGCTCTTTAGGTAAGCCGGAAAAGCAAACAGAGGCATATCTATTATATGGTAAGTGGATCTCACATTACCCTCCCATTTCAATGCAGTCGCCAGTGTGGGCCACTTTTCAAGTGACTGATATCTTCACAGGGGCCAACATGTCAAGGGATGGTGTAATTGATTGTGTTGGATATTTGAGTATGCCACTTTCCCTAGTTCAGAGACCCCCTAATGCTTCCTTCTCCAGTAATATAGCTTATTCGTGAGGTGAGGTTTTTGACACATAACAGTGAGGCGTGATAGACATGTGGTCATGGTACACATTGGAACAAGGGCATTGGAGGCCATATCTTCCATTTTATGAAGCACAGTTATTTTAAAGCTAAAACTATATTAAAAAATGATCTTCTAAAATAATCTATACACTGGGGTCCAAAAGTCTGAGCCCACTTTCCTCACTTGACTTTTGGACCCCTTTTGGCCACTTTCTCCTTCCTTTTTCATAGGTCACTTTATGCACACATGCTTTCAATCCAAATGAAAAGCGCAAGGCTGAAATCATTACTTCTCCAATGAGTTTAGTGAGTAAAGTTCTCCATGCTCCACAGAGAAATGTTGATAATTGCCTGGAGGAAAGCAATGTTTGAAGGATAACTTATCTGTTGGAGCAGTTCTTTTTATCGGCGTCTCTTTATGTTTAGGCTTTTTTTTTTACATGGCTAAAAGGCAAAATCTTCTCAAGTGAACATTTCCTGTTCTTCTTTTTATGATCTTATTACTTAAACAGGAAGAGATTATTAGTATTATTTGATATCATTGAATTTAGTTTTGATATTTTTCTCAGACTTTTGGAACCTGAGGCAGCTGCAAGAGCCAGACTTGACAAAAAAACTTGCCCTAGATGAGAAATTGAGAGTTGACAGCAGTCATTTAACTTTCTTTTACGATACTGATCTGCTGTCGGAGTGTATCCAACAAATCCTGCGTCTGTTACATCTGGCTTTGCTGTTAACCTCTGCAAGAATGCTAAAACTGACTTTAGATTTCCCAAATATGTGTGCATAGCGCAAGACCGTTGAACCACAGCAATCGTTTTATCAAAAAGATCCTGAACATGGCATGTAAACTGAGTGTACTCTGTTGTCTTGGACCTCTGCCATTACACCCTTGAGAAAGGCACGTAACCTGAATTACTCAGCACAAGCTGAACTGCAAAAATTACTGTGAGAAACCTGCAGGGCGCAGATAAATGAATGAGAAGGTTCCATGAAAAATGACTTCATTTATGAAGCTAATAAATCATTATTGCAAACAATGTGGCAAAGGTGGGTCATATTAGGCTGCATGCCAGTTTATTTATTTTTAAACCTTTGTTTCTTTTGGTTGAGAATACTTGAACAGTCAACAAAGTAACAAAGATAGACAGACATTAAGAAAACAAAAATTAGGCAGTATACAATGTGCAGGTTCAGTTAAAGCAGGTAGAGAGCGGTTACTGGTGTTTCGTCTGTGATATTGTTCACACAAAGGCAGTTTTTGTCAGGTTGACATGTTGTAGTCAAGTCAGTTTCTCTCTCAATTACTTAAATAAATGTTCAATAGACGGTTTGTCATTTTTTTTTTGATTTATTTATTTATTTTCATCCTGCTGGTGGCGTGACAGTATGTGAAATCTTGAGCTAAACTATAAATGAATTCCTACACGGTTTATCTCTAATAGCTGGACTGCTGGGCACCTAAACAGAGAAGTGTGAATATGAGCATGAGTTAGCTTGTTTGATTTTGTCTGTGTGAGGCTGGAAACCTGTTGTGTAGTGCATGCTGGGACAGGATGCAGCTCTAACTATGAGCATAAAAAATATATAAATAAAGAATAGTTTTTATTTACTTCAGCTTAGATTGTAATTCATTTTTTAACTTTTTTTGTTTGTTTTGTTTTTGTTTTTCAATACAGCTTATAATTTACGAAGATAAATAGACATTTGAGCACAATACCACCTGCTTTCTATCCTCAAATTTATTTTTAAACTGTACACGACTATGCAACAGAGGATATAAATTTGTGAAGGATATAAATTTGTCAGGGGGTGTTCTAGTCATGCACCTCCATGACTAGAACTTGGCTCAGGCATCTTCTCTCTCATCCAGTCAGTTTTTTTATTTATTTATTTATTTATTTATTGTGTCTCTTTCTGCCTCCCTGGTGTGTTTAGTTGGTCAGGAGGCCAGAGCAGGGCTGCTGGTGGCAGGAGACAGCCGCCATAGCTGTTTTTATTCTGCCAGGATATCCTCTTGACTTGATATGATGCCAACAGTGACCATTACATGTAGTAATCTTGCATAGGTCAGGGAGCAGCTGGGTGCACGTGCCATGCATGCCCATCCGCTCTCTTAAGTAGCCTGAAGTAGTGCCAGGGTCGGAGCTTAAGCTTAGCTGACTAGCTGTGCAGCCACTCCCTGCAGACACTGGGTCCCAAATTGTCAAACGTAATGATATATCTTTAATGAAAAGACATTTACTCCAGACTCATTTTCCAAAAAACAATAGCTGAATTGTCTTTTATTAATCAACAAGTGAAATTTAAGACAAAAGTTGGGAAAAAATGAAGTTTACAGTCTTGTAGGCCAAGTTTATCTAAGTTTCTCTCCTACAAAGAGCCTAGATACTGATTTCCAATAGCCATTAAAGAATAGTACATAGAAGTTCCTTTATATACATCACCCCACCCACCCTGACACTTTAACATTAATTTACATCCTCCATCATCAATCAGTTTATCATCAAGTCTCATTTTATTTCAGAATGTTAAAAACAACTGCAAGCAATTATTTATAAAAATGTTTTCCACTAAAGCATTTACCTTCTTTGTGCAAGAACATGTCAGATAATTTTTCACATTAGATTTTTTAAATTGCCATAATTTGACCATTTGTTGCACAAGGATAAATTAGCCACTTAATGCAGAGTTGGGGCTTTTTCTTATAAGTAGTCCAAGGTTTTTAAATAAGAAATTGATGCATCAGCCCCCATATTGCCGACATCAGAGTTTACCATCCAGGATTAATTGAGAAGGTGTTTGTCTCACCATTAGAATTTCTCACCACTGACGCCCAGGAGTTCACACAGTAAAACTACATTGCAATGATGTCAGCTGTCCGTGTAGCACTCTGCTTTACAGCAGACTTGCACTCACTGAACGAGCCTCGTGCGTAATTTTGCAGCACTGTTTGCGTTACTGTTAACTTAGAAGCCTTGTAAAACAGATCTCATCTTTTCATACTTAGGAGGTGAAAATAGGCACTAATATGTATCTTACCAGATCTCCAATTAACCCTCATTTGATAAAACAGATTACATAATATTGTTGACTTTTGGGATTTGCATATATAAACCATGCATTTCCACTCTGAAATAGAGATGTGCCCTGAAAGTTAACCAATAGTTATCAGCATATAACAATGCTTTAGCTTTTTTATTGCTTTAAACATATGATATGCTGCATAGGAGATATTGACAAATCAGTTATCAGTTATTCTTAAAACAGCATAATACAGTAATGCTGAATATGATTGTCTGTAATAAATTAAAAAATATATGTATAAAAATCCAGCACATGCAAGTTCTCAGTCATTTCACTGTCCACTCTGCACAACTGGTCAGACTCAGAAGTCATTATTCAGGCCTGTTGCCAAAGAGTTCTGCTTTCCTGAGTTTTATGGCTCTCCCCACAACAGTTTACCCCGGTGGCTAACATGGCTGGATTCCAGAAGCAGGAATACAGTTGACACAGACACAGGTGATTAAAGATTTTTTGACACCCTTATGCATGTATAAGCCGCTTTTTTCCCATGCACAAGGCGAGGCCCCTGCTCTGTGTGACCTAGAAGAAGCTAGACTGGATGACCCAGTGGTCATCCTAGGAGCCATCTGGCAACCCGCGTCTTGTGTGGCTTACCCTTCCCACTGCCTCACGCAATTCCTTAAGCAAGCATAAGTGTGCTTAGGAGGACTTAATCTCAGAGAAACTGGTTTGGGCCACACTGTTGACTGCCAATGTGGATGCACCCGACTGTTAGGTCATGGGGTTCCTTCAGTCGTGTAACACTGAGACAGTGTTTTTGGCGACGTATCCTGTCCGCCTGTTGTGTGATTAAAATCTCTGGATAGAATGTGCCCTGTCAGTGAAATGTGGTCTGTATGAAGGTGTTCATACCAACTAGGTATTAAGTATATAGGGGATTCTTTAGTATCTCAGACTACTCGTGTTATCACGAGTGCACAGCTGTAAAGCTGCACTGAAAACTTAATAAGTCATCTGGTGTCATTGGTAAGATCAGTTGTCTGTTGCATAGTACTAAAGAAGGCATTTGCTGCACTGTGAGATGCCCCTGGGTGTGTTCTGTTGGTCTGTGAGGCAAGGAGGGGAAGTGAGAGAAGCTTGAGCCTGTCTGCACTTGCACAGAGGTCACTGCTGGCCTTTTGACTGTCTGCCAGTGCAGGGGCCAGAGTCTTCCAGAAGAGGGCCTTGGCTACAGGCAGACAAGTGAGCCAGCCAGCCAGACAGGCAGCCAGCCGCATCGTCTGCAGTCTAGGTCTGGGGCTACAGGCTGGACTAGGGCAGCTCAAGTTACCCAGACAGATTTGTTAACACTGTTTGGGTCCGCTCGGCTTTCTAGCCAGGCCTCTGAGCCAAACGCGGCTGAGGTGACTTAATCTGTCATTAAACTCACATTACACCCGGACAGAGACTCGGCTCAGGGGGGCAGAGACAGCGCTCACTCTCCCACTCACTGGCATGGCTGGCTGGATTTGAGCAGACACAAAGAATACCCCCCTCCTCCGCCACCTCCTCCTCTTCCCCATCCTCTTCATGCCACACACCATGGCACAGCTAGACAGCCCAGCACGGTCTAGACAAAAGCAATTTCACTTGAAGTTGAAAAGTCATTTGACTGTGTGACGGGCACCTGTGTGGAGTTGGTGGTGTTTACAGGGTGGACAAATGTATTTGTCTTCTTGTGTTGCTTTCTGAATACTGAGGTTATCTGCTATTTTGATTTCTAGAATTTGTTCAATCATCAGTCTTTGTTTTATATTTGCGGAAACATGTAGAAATACAGAAAATCTGATCACTAAACAGATTGAAACCATAATTACTAAAGTCATGAAATGTTGAAATGTTTTAAATGCCTTCGCAGCATTGGTGATTCTGTATTAATTTGAGAATTTCTGCTTTCCAGCCTGTGTCCTTTGACACACACACACACACACACACACACTGTGACAACCAGATTACAATAATTAGTACAAAATGCAATAAAAAAAGTCTGCTTTGGGTCAAGATCTTCATATTTAACAAGTAAAGATGACTGAACAAAAAGCCCTTTGGATTTTAACATCGTTCATCACTGCTTTAAAGGAACTGCGAACACCACATACCCAAATACTGATAACTCAGTGTGGTAGACATTCTTCAATCTGAGTGTGAAACTGACTGAATAAGTTTACATGGTTGGGTATTGTAGTTTTATTGCATCAGTGACATTAGTGGCATTTTAATGTTTTTTTCTCAGGGCTGCTGACAGAACTCATTTGTCTCTGTACATTCTTCACTCCCTATCAGACAAACAGGAGGCGATGGCTGAACTTCGTTCACATCGGGCAAACGAAATTGCTTCCATTACTCTCAGCTTAAAAATGTCAGAAACCCTAACAACCTGCAGCACCTTCAGTGGAGGTCTAAGACATTGTTTCTCTCTGCTGAGATTTGTTTTTACGTAACAGCTGGTTCTGGTTCTCCCCCCGACCTCACTGCACCCCGACTGTCATGAGCTGCCAACAGCCAACATATGATCTTTATAATCAACTGTTACAAAGAACAGTGCCAAACCAATAAGCCACATATTTCTCAGATAAGAAGATTGTTTTATTTCATGTAGTTTTATTCTGTTTTACTTTAGTACATTTGGTTGCATTCTGGTGTAAATCCGTGTTTGGATAGTTTCATGACTTCATGTATTTGTGAGTGATTATGTGAAGAAAAGACATCGTGCATGGGAAACTACTTGAAGTGTGGATGGGGATGATACACAAGGACCTTCGTTTTTCTTTTTTAATGTTCTTGGTCTCAGAGGACGAGTGTGGTCTCTGAAAACTGTAATGCAACATTAAAACCAGGGCTTTTCTCAAACTTGGTCAACATAAAATTGCAAAAATGGTTCTGGCTGAATCATGAAAAGATGCTGGTCTGAAAACATACTGAAACACAAGGTAATATGTGGTCACTGAACTCATCTGGTGTTATGTTTGTTTGCGATTTTAAAAAAAGTGCAGATTATTTGCTGTAAACAGCACATGGTTTGAGAGTAGTGTTGCTGCTTTTCATGTAAAAAATGAAAGAAGATGTTCTGCTGATAATACAGCTGCTGATATTTAAATGATTTTTCTGTGCAAGTGTCTTAAAAACAGCAACCATTATTCCTACTTCCTACTACTACTAAATGTGATAATTTCTTAATGTGTAGAGTGATACATAATGTTTGAATTGACCATATTCTCTGTTCGACAGATCAAGAAGTACTTTGAGCTGGAGCCGCTGGCCCGAGGGAAGCGCTGGATCTTGGAGGGCAGCACCACCGACAACATGGAGGCAGTGAAGGAGAGCTTCGGTCAGTTCATTAGCCTGTTGGAGGACAAGGACACAGAGCCTGCAAGGATATGATGCTAACACTGCTAATGCAGAGACATTAGCGGCTAACAACAAGGAAACACCGCATCCTGATGGTGCCCATGTTCACACACTCATGCACAGACACAAACATGTACACATAAGAAAATTCAGCAGATGTGGGCCTCTCTCTTCGAGATGTGTATTGTATGTTATCCTTCACTGAGGTCTCATTTTTCAAATTGGAAGAGTGTGCACAAGCAACAGTCAGCCACTACAACCTGACAGAGGAGAGCTGCCATTAAACCCACCCGATGTAAAACAGTTTGTCATGAAAAATCATTGAACTTTGCCAGAGATGGAAATCTTGTTTACTACTGTGCCATTGTGATTAAACCAGTGGCATTTGGGACGTATGGCATTCCTTTAGTCATCGTCGGACACTAACACACACATTCTCATTCTCAGTCTCACACACACACACGCACGCACACACACACACACACACACACGCATACGGTCACACACAAAGTGGAGCCCAGGTTGTCTGTAGATATGTTTAACGTCTCCACTAATTACTTTACAGGATGTTTGGGTGGGCACGGCTGATATCCTTTCCACTGAGAAGTACTGTATGGCTGTCAAGTGTGCTTCTCCTTTTGACTCGGTAACAACGAATGTCGTTGTGTGGTCGGAGTGCATAGTCCAAAGCCTTGTGTTATGTACGGTAGTTACATATCGGTGAGTCACACTGTGTCTGAATATCTAATCTGAATAGTGTAGTCTGAGTATCTCATGGAGTATTATGTACATGCATAGAAGCATGTTGCTGTGTACCCTCCTGTGCCGCCATACACAAGTACTACTTATCATGTGACTAAGTGCTAGGTGACTTTATGGAGTCGTGAGTCCATTTGGAGAACGTGAGAACAAGTCTGAATGCTTTTTATAAATGTGCAACTTACGATATATTTTATAGCTCTGTATGTTAACCTCATAGAGCTACGTTCAGATTTTTTATATATCATACCACACCTATGACTTCTTTCAAATCAAAGACCAAAAAACAAAAAAAAAAAACAAAACACAGTGATTATTGACTGGGCTGGGTGTAGCCACAAGGTAGAGAAATATGATGGATTTAGCTTCATTTCAGTGTTTAGCAAATGTAATATTTGTGTATCTGCATTTTTACTGTATTTTTTTTTCTTCTGAATTTGACATAATGCCTCTCAACACTGGCGAGCGCCTCCAGTTTCCCATCAGGGTGGAATACAAACTCTATCAATCAGCCACAGCAACAGCTGCATCTGACAAGTCCCTGTCCGACACCCTAATGCCTTCCAACTGTCTGTGAAGACCCCTCCCTGTCTGCTGTTTATCGTGGACCCCCACCCCACCTCATCCCAACTCATTCCAACCAACGTTGCCCCTCCACTCCAGCTCCGTTCCCTGTCCCCATTACTGCTCAGTGGGGTTTTTTACCCCAGATGCCATCTTTCAGCCCGGCTGCTCTTGTGTGGACTCCAAGCGTCTAAAATGAGTCGTATTCATTGTGCCACAGGTGTGTGGTTGTTCCCCAGGATGTGCTTCAGTAACGGATAAAGTTCACACCTCCTTCCTGTGTGATTTGCATTTTCGTTGTTGTTTTGTTCAGTATTTTGTCAGGTTTTTAGAGATTGAATCACTTTTTGTACCTGACTTGAGATCTGCCAGGTCATTTTTACAGTCCGCATGGATCAGTGCATTCGGTTGCTTGAATGCGAAATAAATCTTTCGACTAGGAGGGTTTATACCAATGCCGGACTGCTGACACATAGGTTTTAAAACATTCACTGCAGTCTATTTGGGTTTTTTTTTTGTTTTTTTTGTATCTTTGTTTGTTTTTTCAATCATACGTTTTGTCTAAAATGGCAATTAAAGTTTTAAAAATTAAAATATTGTCTTAGTTGTTATTTACATCATGATTACTTTTGCTTATTAAAATGTTGTAGTAAACTGTTTAATATATCTCACATTGAATGCTATAATGTCTTTTTAATATGTAACCTGATAATGGGGGGTATGGATGACAGTTTCTAGGTTTGTTAAACAGTATAAATATTTTCTGTATTCTGGGAACTAGTGAAGGGTGTAGCATTTCATCTGTTTGTGATCAGAAATTCATTGAGACCAGATATGAATTTAGAGACTACGGTGTAGGTCTGTTTTCAGTAAATATTTGTACAATTGGATATTAATACTTCATGTATCTGTATGAAATGTGTGATGAGTTGAATGTTTGCCCACGTTTCTGGAAACATTTTCTTCACAACGTCTCTGATTTGTGATTTAAGGTGGAAATCTGAGACTCTGGAAGATAATCAGGAAAACGCAGATGAACCAGTGGAGGTTGAGCCAAAGTTAAAAAAAAAAATCTAAAAAAAAAAAACCTCAAAGTCAAAGTGGAGCAGCTGAAGAAAGTTCTGAGTGGAAAGTTAACCGAGTGAGACAGGAGTTCTTGATAAATATACTCTACTCTGTGCTACCTCTGCCTCCCCTTTTCTTCTCCTTTTGCCCTTCTTCCCTCTCTTTCAAATTAACCGTGTGGCTTTAATACAATGTGTGTCATGCAGGTTGCCCTGGCGACTCTTTGATCCTGTTTTCCAGTCTCTGCCTCTGGGGCAGACGTGCTTCTCTTCAGTCTGCTGCACACCAGCTCTGGAAGCTGCTGCAGCCCTGAGACAAACCATGGGCTGCTGCGCTTGTCTCACTCCCCTTTTTTCTTCCTGTCGCTCTCACTTTCTCTCTGTTTTCTATCTCTCTCTCCTTACTGTTTTTTTTTTCCCTCTCTCTCGGGTTCTCTCCATTTCTCTGTCTCTCTTGCTCGCTCTGCTTCCCTTTGGTCACGCCAAAGCAGCCCTCCCTCAGCATGGGCATCCAGGGTGCCCTGGGGAAGGGAAGAGGCCAGAACCTCAGCGAAACAGCCCTCTTGGGAGAAAAAAGGGAGAGACAGGGGACCTTTCTCTCTCTCTCTCTCTCTCTCTCTCTCTCTCTCTCTCTCTCTCTCTCTCTCTCTCCTCCTCCTCCTCCTCACCCTCTCCTTCTGTCTGTACAGTTGAGTTTAATCCCTTGAAAAAGATGCAGCCCATCCTCTCCTCCCACATTGAACCTTTACCTGCTCTACCTGTGTAATTGCTGGTGTCTAGCTGCAGATTTTTTTCTCTTGTCCTTGTTGAGAGCCAGTCAAGAACTTATATTATTGATGTTGTGCTGTAATACACTCCAGATTTTTCCAATCAGTCTGTGCCCACAGTTGCTTTACCAAGCAACAGTGTTGGGGACGTGATGTTTACTGTGATGGATACAGTATCTCAAGAAACATTCAAGTCTGTGCAAGTTGATTTCTATAATTCACTGAAATGAATGGTAATTAATGGCTGCCTGGAAGGAAGGAAAAACACTAACAGAAATGCAAAGAGAAACTGTGACAAGCTTGATTGTTGGCAGTGATATAAAGTGAAGGTGTGTTTTGTAACAAAAGGATGAAACATGCAGAAATGCAATTTAGAGAATGACTGTGTAAGACCCTGCACAAAACACAGTGAACTTACAGTACTCAGCAGAGTGCAAACCTGCCAACCACAGCCAATTATTAAACGCTCCAAGCTACAGCCTCCATCATAGTTTATTGTTTGTCTTTTTGGTTTTGATTTCCTGACATCAAGAGCGCTGCATTCACGTCATTATTGGTTGTCTTCGCATTTACAATGTGGTTACACTGTGTTTAGTACACACGCATCACAGTCAATGAAAAGACAGGAAATCTTCCATCAAGTGTGGGTTGGATTCAAACATGGGCTGTTCTCATTTTAACACTTTAGGAATGAAAATCAACTCTCATCATTTTACAGTGTAGGAAGCAGACTGGCTGCAGAATGAAATGATCCATGTAGGTTTTAAAAAATATATTATCCTTACACTTTGCTGCCACATTTTACATTTTCAGCATGACCTCAGTATGACTCCTTAACTACACTAAAGTAGAAGCTATTTGATATACTACACACAGTGTTTGACAAAACTACACAAAGCATGTCTGCCAAAAACAAACAAGAAAATATTGGCAGTATAAAATGAAATGCTGTATAACAGATTTTAGGATGCATTTCTAAAGTAAACAGCTGCAATTTTATCGGTGCAGACTGCAAATAAGTAAAATCCCATGGATAGAAATTCTTGATTTTAGCTTTCTTTGATTTGACAAAATAAAGAATACAGTGAAACAATATTACGTAAAACTGTTGCATTTGCAATGGCCCTTATGTTTGGGAAATATTAATGTAAAGGAAATTTGTTGTATTTTTCATATTTTGGCATGTACGATGGGACATAAAATTATAAGGACAAAAGTGTGCCACATAGAGTATAAGGACCCACCAGAAGTACAAAGAAATGTGATCACACATAACAAAATGACCCCTATGAGCTTTGTGAAATGCAAATGCGCGACCCAACGGGGAACCTAACTTTCGTTTACAAGACAAACAAAAGCAGGCATGTTTTCTTAAACTCTGCAAAGAATGCCCATTTCTCTCTGTCTTCTCCCTTCTCCCGTCCAGTGTGTGTGGCAGCATTTCTGCTGATAAGACCCCGCTAGGAGGTGGAACAGATGTTGCCCTGATATCCATCTGGGCCTCGTACCCCTGCTCTGCCTCCCACAGCTGGTGCTCCAAGCAGGTCACCCCACATTCCCGGCCCCTCACAGCAAGGGACTGCTCCCACAAAAAAAAAAAAAAAAACTGCTCTCCTCCTCAGGATCGTCGAGCAGTGACGCAGCACAGAAATCAGCCTTGATGCTGCTTTCACTCATCCATGTGTGTATGTGTGAGAGCGAGATGCCAGTCAGTCATCAGACAGGATCTCTGGGTTCATTCGAGGTGTTTCCTCTTTGTTTCAACACTCTCCTGCCTTCATGATTCTCACACAAACACACACACACGCACGCACACGCCCCTTTGAAAAACAAACACAAGTGACGGAAATGCATCAATATGATGTAAGCTAGTGAGGAAATGTTCCCTGGACTAACTAATCAGTCCCAGATATGTGAGACGATTACACCAAAGAGTCACAAAATGTGCAGCACGTTGACATCCTGACTGGTGTCCCGCCACATATTTTGATTTTTTTAAATTAACCAGCAATCTGGCAATTTTGTTTGTCCTTAGGCTGTGAGAACTTCATATGTCAGTTTTATTTGAATTTACTGGATTAATAGACATATTTAGTTGCCAAACGATACTGGTGTGAAATAGTAATGGCAATAATTTCAGATTTTTAAGGTTAGTACTCTCCACTTAAACCCAAATGGCTTAAAGTTGATTATTTAAAATGATTATAAATCTACTTTTTTTTAAAGAATTTACAGATTATAAAACCATTATACTAATGTCAAACACACACACACAAGCCCATAATGCTTATTGTGCACTAAGTAACAGCAAAAAACAATTCTTAAAACCTTGCCTGACAGCAAATAGACTTGTTTTCTTTTTGTTTTACTTTCAAATACTTTTATTTTCAAATGTTTACTGCAAATACTACGTCATCAACATCCTTGTTATTGAATATATTCAGTGATTTATCAGCAACTTACAGCTGTTTTTTTTTTTATCCGCTGTGTGATTTCAGATGTGCAGCAGGAGATTCGTCAGAGCCGACCTCCTTCACTCTGAATGTGACGGCAGAGGAATCCCTCCTGTCGTGCATGTGATCCTGCAGGTTTGTGGTCAAGCTGTAAAACAAATGAATCTGTCAAACCTGATAGAATGTGCATGAGTTACACGCCTGCCAAGACGTAGGTGAACACGCTCTGCAGCAACATGCCACAGTCATTATTACCACTAATTAATACTAAAGTTTCTGTTTTTTTTTCCTTCTGCACTTGAGTTTAACCCATAATTAAATTTAGGTTCACATAAGGTTAAACTTGGCGTAGCAGATTCAGTTTCTATACATCTGATATAAAGATTGTGATACACAAGCACATTTGAGTATATTAAATCATTCGGAATATATTTAAGTAATTTAATCGGAAGGGGAAATTGAAGATATTGGGCACCGAACCAGCTGTCATTTCTTTCCGATCAAACCGGTTTGGACAGGGAATCCTTTATTCGCATGAGTCCAGTGGGGCTAGAAGCTCAGACTTTCTCATTATTTCTTCACATTTGTTTCTGTTAAATGTAAGAATGTAGAAACCCTCACAAATGTGTCTATTCCTGGAACAGATGTGGCCTGCTGAAACTTGTGAGCTCTGCCTTCCCCAAACTGCATCCACTGCCTCAGATTTATGAACCGGGATCTTCACGGATTAGAGTCTGAAAAACTCCCTCTGCAACTGATCCACAGCAGGTAAATCTTAGTGAATGTGAAGTTTCACAGGTGACTATGATCTGAGTTTGATTTTCTGTCTTTTTATCTACTGCAGAACTTCTGGATCTCTCTTTTTCTGTTCCTACATTAGAGCAATGACACAGGTAAGTAGAAGTACTGCATTCAAAATCGTACTCAAGCATTAGTATTAGCAGCAAAATGTACAGTATCATAAGTAAAAGTGTTCATTAGTCAGCAGAATGACCCTTGTGAGATATTATTTTATTGGATTAGTATTATTGATGCATAATAATCATTGTATTTAATGCTGTGGCTGGTTAAAGTAAAGCTTAATATAATGTCGGGTTGTTCAGTCTATAACAATACATCATATTTTATGAGGTAATATATTTTGCATGTCATTGGTAAGAACTGATTATAATGCTCAAATGTTGTGGACAGTTGAAGCACAGTTTGTGCCTCTGAGCTGTAGTGCTATAGATGAGTATAAAATGGACACACTCAGGTAAAGTACAAGTACCTCAAACCTTCCAGCTTGTGAATTTTCAACTGAGGATAATGTTCTGTCACTTTTGGCGCTTAAACATATTTTAACTGTTTGTGAGTTTGAGACAAGATGAAATGAATATGATCTTCGCAGGGATCCTTTAAATGTTCAGATATTTAAAGACTTAAATCGCTCAAACTTTTGTCCTTGAAAAATTGAGGAAACCATGCCGTGCAATTCTACTCTGGCCCTTTGTGGCCACCTAAACGCCTCTTGTTTTTTCTGTGTGTTTGAATGCCTCGTCTGTTGGGTGTCTTCCGTGGGATTCCAGCAGGCTTGTCACTCAGATTGTTTGTCCTGGGGACGAGATCTGTGTGAGTCCTGTTTCTCTTCCTCTTTCCTCGGCCCGAGTGCTGATGGAGACCCGCATCCCAGGTGGCCCACACATCAAAACAAGAGGGATCGCAGCTCTTGGTTTTCAGACAAACATCACTCACTTTCTTTGTTGTCTGAGGGACAGGGGGCATGGCGGTTTATCTCCAGAGGATCTCCCCCGCTATCGCCTTCCACCAGCCCACCGCCCCATCCCACAGGAGCCGCTAAAAGCAAATGTCAGTCATGGAGAAGGCGTTGCATTCCTTCAAAAGGTCAATTAGTGGTGGCCACTGAAGGATCTGTTGCATGTTTAAGTCAAAATACGGGGGAAATATTTGAAAATCTTCTTTTCAAGATTGTCCAATCCGGTTACAGATTTATTTCCTTGGTGCAAAACAAAACCACAGGAGGTAATTTGCCTTCTCTATTTGAAATCCTTCTTTACGATGACACCTCTGTCACGTTGCAGCCCATGTTTTGAAGATAACTGCCCTGCCCTCTGCACCTACCTACCACACACAGCCCAGTTTAGTCTACTGTGAGTTATTTGACATGGAGCCTGATTCACGATGTACCACATATGCAACCTATTGCTCTCTCAGGCCATGTGATGGGAGCACAGTAGCAGCTTGCAATGTAGCAGCTCCTGACCCATCTGTGCAGGTGATTCCTGCTCCGGCTCATCCCCTCCAGGCCTATAAGGAGCACCGTGTCTAGGGGACTTTTATGATCATGACCTTAACATGCCCGTCTCAAGTGGTCTAGACTCAGTGCTCCGTTTACTAGAGTCCCTATCCCACTGATGGCTATCAGACTTTTCGCTTTTTACTAGTGACTCTCTCTTGTCATAAGTCTTTGAAGACGGACAGACATGACGCTTTGACCATCCTTTTTGTGGACTTTTTAGAATTTACTGTCACAGCTCTGAAAAACAGGGATTAACAGAGGGGAGGGCTCTGACATGCACTGCCTCTCTCTGCAGGAGAGTCAGATGAACATGTGCAGAGTACAGCTGTGGCTTGGCTGCACTGTAAGAAGGTGGTCAGACGTTCATGCAGGGCAGATGCCAGCTTTAAATTAAAATCTATATCAAGTGCAAGCATCAGGAAGGACGGATCTGGGTCAAAAGATGTTGGGGAATCTTTTCTATGAGACAAACTGAGGTAAAGTTACACCTTTGTGCCAAGTGATAATGTTTTCACACTAACACAAGTGACATTTACCTCATTCGCTGTCTTTGATTGTGGTTTTTATGAACCTTGGCCTCTGATAACTCCTATAATGAGCTAACGCAGTGGATGTTTCATAAGAAGCCACAGGTGATTAACCACTCACTAATGTGTAGTAAATATTTAATTGTTGCCTATAAATTTTGCTTTTTATACATTATGATCTGTTTGGTGCGCTGCCTGGCACCGAGCCAAACACTGTAGGTGGATTAGCTCATTGAATCCAAACAGTTTACGGGGAAAGCTGCTCTAGTGACGACACTATGTGGGCAGCTTGCAGCTCTCAAAATACAAACGTTCCGTGTGAAAGCGAAAAAGTGAGTCTTTCACAGGGACAATCTAGTAAACACGGTCGCTGCGTAGAGAGAGAACACCTGTGTTTTACCAAAGTTTTGGCACGGAGCAGTTTAATCACTACCGGAACCATATTTGGTCGAGTGCAAATTTAACGTTGCCCTTAAAGTGATGACGACATGCACCCTGACTCACGCAGGGAACTGCAAAGTCAGTCACAAATAAGATGTGAGTGAACCATGAAAGCAGAGATGGTGCTGAGATGAATCAGCTCTGCTGGAGTAGCAGGCTGCAGACACAAACACGGGTTAGATAGCAGGAATAAGCTGCAGCCAGAAATAGTGTTTAAGGTGTTGAGGATTAGGGTTAAATGTCAGAAAGGTCAAGTAAGAGACTAGTTTAGATTGGATTAGAGAGGTTAGCTGGAAGGAGCTTGCTGACCAATTGGTCAAGTTCTGAGTCTTTCTATACTTGTACAGTAACCAATGGTATATACAGTATGTGTATTTACATTTAATGTTGACAAACCTGACCCTTATTTGAGGGAGGTTATTTCCCACTAAACCACAACCTAGTTTTTGTAAAAGTTTGTGAGTATTTAGAAACAATTTATATAGTCTGAAATATTTTTTATTTTGAGTCAATGTAGAAAAAAAGTCAGTTGTTTCAACACCTGCAACACTGATGAAGTACAAGTTTAAATGAAACCACATCTTCAAAGAAGACAGCTCCTAAATGTTTTTCTATAATTTTGAGAATTCCTGTTTGTGTCCATTCCAGTGTTTTGGGATCACACGGCAGTGCTTCCTCTCTGTTTACTGTCTTTCTGAGGACTGAGCCTAAACATCCTCTAACAGGATTAACCAACAGGAGAAACCCAGAAGAAGAAAATATGTCCACTCACTTAACCTGCCAGAGGGTGACTCACTGACCAACAACTGTGTAGTCATAACAAATTTACACCAAAGAGTTAATAAGCCTCTTCTCAAAATACTGTTTTTGCCCAAATTTCAAATCAGGAGTGAAAATATTTTCACAATAAAATCACCTTAGATTTTTAGCAAATACTTTTTAAACAGTTTTAACTGAATGAGAGTCTGTGCCAAATTTTAACACTATTTAAATTAAATTTTTTAAATTTTATTTTAAAATTTTAATTCAAATACTCTTAACTTATGATTATGACTTAATTACCTGATCACATAGTTGTATCAGATCTACATCAGACCTAGAGTGAAGCTACCAGTCACACAATTTCTATACCAAAGCAAAATGTGAACGAACAAATAACCAGGGCAACCCTTAACATCTGTTTTCCTTTAAAACCCCTGAAAACTTACTTCTCTATAACTTTGACTATTCTAATCTCAATAAATAACAAGTCATGTAAATAAATCATCTTTAGGTTTGTTCTGTTCAGAGTTAAACAGTGACAAACTTGATTATCTGCATCATCAGGTGTGTGTGTGCATGTGTGTGTGTGTCGACCAGCTGTCATCAGAATTAGATTTACATATTGATCAACTTTGATTAGTGCACTGATTCCAATTACTCGCAGTAAGACGCAGAGTGAAAAAACACAGGTTTTCAGAGCCTTTAAGTAGCTTTAAGGTTGGAAAAATAATGTTATTCCACACTGTCTGACACTATTGCATATAAATTCTGTATCCTGTTATTCATTTAAGGTATATGATGTTTACACTGATTTTATGGCTGCATCATTCCATCAAATAATATTCTGGATGTTTCGCATCCATTTATATACATTTCCCCAAAATTGAACCCAATAGTGGGATCAAAGCGGGTAAACAGAATATTGTAATGTACTGTAAATGTGTGTATTTTTATTTGTGGTTATTAGCAACAGCATTGAAATGTAACCAAGTACTTTAAATCAAGTACTGTTCTTAAGTACGCTTTTGAGATACTTGTACTTTAGTATTTCCATTTCATGTTATTTTATACTTGCACTCCACTAAAATATGACCTTATGAAATAGGATTAGCTGTTATATAATGAACTAACAAAGATAGTTAATGTCTTTTCAGATAACTGTGGGAAGCTCATCTAATAAGACTGCTCTTTCTTTTGCATTTTTCTTATACATTTCTCACCATTACAATGTTTTTTTTCCATCCAGCCATGGGGACAGCTATGTCTGGCGTGGGGCCCAGAAACCTACAGACACTATGGGGAACAACCTTGGTGTTGATGGTATCTCCATCCCAATGGTTCGGTTGGGGTGGTCTGAGGTGGAAGAGCCCTCTCCCCTTCTTTGACCAGTCATCTGCTGCAGTGGGAATGACCTGAGAGATGCCATGAGCATCAATCTCATCGCAGCAATGAAGGAAGATCTGCACCACCTCCACCTGCGGTATCCAGGTACAGTATAAAGATCATTTTCTCAGAGGTGCAGGGGGAAGGCTGGTATCAATCCGGGGAAGATCAACAAGGCTCGAAGGTTTGTGAAGAGTGTTCATTGTTTAAGTGGCAGCTTTGTACATCATCCACACATAAGGTTTGACACTTGCTATTTTTAACATCCACAATAATCTACTCGTTGCCAAATTAAAAGCAAGTTTTAACTAGAATAACTGCCTCTTGTGTGTTTACGCGAACCAGTCAAGATGCAGGAAATATGGTCACAATCTCCTCTTCTGTTCCTGATATGTGGTGTTAAATAATGGCTAGAAAAGTATTTACATTAACATTATGATGTCACAGCAAAGTCAACCTCTTACCCTTTGGATATTAAATGTAATCACTTCATAATTTTATGCTATTAGACAGTTGTGTTTAATTGTGTCATAATCAGCATATGAATTCTTGAATTATGGTCAAAAATATGTTTTGTGAGGTCACGGTGACCTTGAACTTTGACCACCAAATCCTAATCACGTCATCCTTGAGTCCAAGCAAACGTTTGTGCCAAATTTGAAGAAATTCCCTTGAGGCGTTACTGAGATATTGCGTTCACGAGAATGGGACGGACATATGGACGGACAGACAACCTGAAAACATAATGCCTCTGGCCACGGCTGTCACCAGCATGGAGGCAAATGTCTGGAAAAGTAATTCATTTTGCCAGTGTTTGAAGTTGTCTGGCACATGGTGGGTGACGATGAATTGTCCCCCAAAGAGTTAATTGATGGAGAGGAGAAAACCTTCAGGGAGGGAAAAGTTCAGTTTTCTCCCTCCCTGTCCTGTTTGAAGGAGATGTGAGTTGGCAGTGCAGGAGAGGCTTGAAGATTAATGTTGCAAAAGGGGGCTCTGACAGCCTTTCCGCTGGGTGCGGTTCTCTTGGGTGGCCCGATTGGTCTTGGATGTCACTTTTGCTACTTAATCTTGTGTATGTGAACCAGGCTGATTCAGAGGCGCTGGGGGGATGTCCACTGGGCAGCAACAGGAGAGACAGACTGAGGAGAAAGCAAGAATGTCACTCCTTCATCTTTCAGCTGCTTATTTATTTTTATTTTTTCCAGGTTAAAAAAAAGCCATAGAAGTATCCTACTACTAATGAATGGAGAAATCTGTCAGTCCATCCATCCAACCTCTCATGCGATTGATTTCAAACTTGGCATGTGTATTACTGAGGAATTGGGAAAATGCAATGTCGACTGTGACGTTTTTTTGGACCAGCAGTTGTTGAGACCAAGGGTGTAGGTTTGCATATGGACGGTAGGGACATATACCTACCAATATTTTGGGAGGACAGAATTGTCCCTAACAATATTTGGTGAACTCTTTCACAATATGTTTGGAGTGAAGTCATATTAGATCATTCCAATGTGCCATCCAAGAGTCTACGTCTCCAAGACAACCGATTAGGCATGCTAGCATTTGATTGAAGGAAAGGGCGGGGGATATCTGAAGGCGTGACAATATCACAGCGGTACCTGACATCACCAGAAAACTGTCAACTGATGTTAGCTAGCATTATCTAGCAAGCTAACCCTGGCTTCTGTCTTCTGTAGGGTAGCAGTCAGTTTGTGGGCAGGAGTAAACATAAAATACTGGATATATCAAAGTATGAGTTTAATTTCTGTCGAAACATCCCACGAAAATGTCATCATGAATTCTAAGACGTTATATATGCCTTATTGTACAACAATTAGTTCCTATTAAGTAATCTCATTGGAGGAGAAGCATTCCATAAGTGCTGATACTTGATGAATATATTTCCAGAAATAACATTTGAATTAAATGATGTATGGTCGTCAGAAGGGGTTGAAGGGGAGAAGCTTGGATACTTCAGTGCACAGCTAAAGTAATGTGTAGGCAAAGTAGCAAGATAGTGTTCACTGTACACATCAGGACAATGTTAATGTGCTGCTAGCAACACTCCTGTAGCAGTCCAATTGCGGAACTTTTTGTATTGACATAGAATATTAAATGATGAAATAAACAAAATAATCATAATCTCTTTTACTATGACCTTTTTATGCCTTACTACACTATGACTTACTATACTATAACTTTTTATTCCTTGCCATACTTTAATTTTTTTACCTTACTTTTATGCTTGACTTTTTTTTGCCTTACTTTTATGCCTTACTATGACATTTTAGGCCTTACTATACTGAGACATTTATATGCTGTACCATAATATTATTAATTTATGCTTACCATACTATGACATTTAATGCCTTACTATACTATGACATTTTATGCCTTACCATACTATGACTTTTTATTCTTTACTATACTATGACTTTTTTATGCCTTACTATTCGATGACATTTATATGCCTTACTATACTATGAAGTTTTGATGCCTTATTATACTGTGACATTTATATGCTGTACTATAGTATGACATTTTTAAGCCTTAATTTTATGCCTTACTACGACATTTGTATGCCATACTATACTATGACCTTTTATGCCTTACTTTTATGACTGACTTTTTAATGCCTTATTATACTATGACATTTTTATTCCTTACTATACTATGACTTTTTTATGCCTCATTATACTGTAACATTTATATGCTGTACTATACTATGACATTTTTGTGCCATACTTTCATGTCTTACTATGACTTTTTTATGCCTTACTATTTGATGACATTTATATGCCTTACTATACTATGACTTTTTTATGCCTTATTACACTGTGACATTTATATGCTGTACTATAGTATGACATTTTTATGCCTTAATTTTATGCCTTACTATGACATTTGTATGCCATACTATACTATGACATTTTATGCCTTACCTTACTATGACTTTTTTATATACCTTATATATTATGACATTTATATGCCTTATCATACTATGACTTTTTTATGCCTTATTATAGTATGACTTTTCAAGCTTTAACATACTATGACTTTTTAATGCTTTAATATACAATGACATTTTTATTCCTTGCTATACTATGACTTTTTAAGCCTTACCATACTATGACTTTTTATTCTTTACTATACTATGACTTTTTTATGCCTTACTATTCGATGACATTTATATGCCTTACTATACTATGAAGTTTTGATGCCTTATTATACTGTGACATTTATATGCTGTACTATAGTATGACATTTTTATGCCTTAATTTTATGCCTTACTACGACATTTGTATGCCATACTATACTATGACCTTTTATGCCTTACTTTTATGACTGACTTTTTAATGCCTTATTATACTATGACATTTTTATTCCTTACTATACTATGACTTTTTTATGCCTCATTATACTGTAACATTTATATGCTGTACTATAGTATGACATTTTTATGCCTTAATTTTATGCCTTACTATGACATTTGTATGCCATACTATACTATGACATTTTATGCCTTAATTTTATGCCTTACTATACTATGACTTTTTTATATACCTTATATATTATGACATTTATATGCCTTATCATACTATGACTTTTTTATGCCTTATTATAGTATGACTTTTCAAGCTTTAACATACTATGACTTTTTAATGCTTTAATATACAATGACATTTTTATTCCTTGCTATACTATGACTTTTTAAGCCTTACCATACTATGACTTTTTATTCTTTACTATACTATGACTTTTTTATGCCTTACTATTCGATGACATTTATATGCCTTACTATACTATGAAGTTTTGATGCCTTATTATACTGTGACATTTATATGCTGTACTATAGTATGACATTTTTATGCCTTAATTTTATGCCTTACTACGACATTTGTATGCCATACTATACTATGACCTTTTATGCCTTACTTTTATGACTGACTTTTTAATGCCTTATTATACTATGACATTTTTATTCCTTACTATACTATGACTTTTTTATGCCTCATTATACTGTAACATTTATATGCTGTACTATACTATGACATTTTTGTGCCATACTTTCATGCCTTACTATGACATTTTTATGCCATACCATAGTGTGACTTTTTTATGCCTTACCATACTATGATTTTTATGCTTTACTATACTATGACTTTTTTATGCCTTACTATTTGATGACATTTATATGCCTTACTATATTATGAAGTTTTGATGCCTTATTATACTGTGACATTTATATGCCTTAATTTTATGCCTTACTATGACATTTGTATGCCATACTATACTATGACATTTTATGCCTTACCTTACTATGACTTTTTTATATACCTTATATATTATGACATTTATATGCCTTATCATACTATGACTTTTTTATGCCTTATTATAGTATGACTTTTCAAGCTTTAACATACTATGACTTTTTAATGCTTTAATATACAATGACATTTTTATTCCTTGCTATACTATGACTTTTTACGCTTTACCATACTATGACTTTTTATGCCTTACTAGACTATGACTTTTTTTAATCCTTACCATCATATAACTTTTTTTGACTCACTATACTGTGACATTTATATGCTGTACCATAATATAATTAATTTATGCTTACCATACTATGACATTTAATACCTTACTATGACATTTTATGCCTTACCATACTATGACTTTTTATTCTTTACTATACTATGACTTTTTTATGCCTTACTATTCGATGACATTTATATGCCTTACTATACTATGAAGTTTTGATGCCTTATTATACTGTGACATTTATATGCTGTACTATAGTATGACATTTTTATGCCTTAATTTTATGCCTTACTACGACATTTTTATGCCATACTATACTATGACCTTTTATGCCTTACTTTTATGACTGACTTTTTAATGCCTTATTATACTATAACATTTTTATTCCTTACTATACTATGACTTTTTTATGCCTCACTGTACTATGACTTTTTAATGCCTTATTATACTATGACTTTTTTATACCTTACTATAATATGACTTTTTATGCCTTACTTTACAATGACTTTTTAATGCCTTAGTATACTGACATTTTTATGGCTTGCTATTCTATGACTTTTTAAACTTTACCATACTATGACTTTTTTATGCCTTACCATTACATGACTTTTTATGGCTTACTTTTATGAGTGACTTTTTAATGCCATATTATAATATGACATTTTTATGCTTTGCTGTACTATGACTTTTTTATGCCTCACTATACTATGACTTTTTTATGCCTTACCATAACATCACTTTTTATGCCTTATTATACTATGACATTTTTATGCCTTGCTATACTATCACTTTTTAAACTTTACCATACTATGACTTTTTTGTCTTACCATAACATGACTTTTTTATGCCTTACTTTTATGGCTGACTTTTTAATGCTTTACTATACTATGACCTTTTTTTGCCTTACTATACTGTGATATTTATATGCTGTACTTTAGTATGACATTTTTATGCCTTACTGTACTATGACTTTTTTATGCCTTACTATACTATGACTTTTTAATGCCTTACTATACTATGACTTTTTTATGCCTTACCATAATATGACTTTTATGACTGACTTTTTAATGCCTTACTATACTATGACATTTTTATGCCCTGCTATACTAAGACTTTTTAAGCTTTACCATACACTTACTTTTTTATGCCTTACTAGACTATGACTTTTTTATTCCTTACCATCATATAACTTTTTATGACTCACTATACTGACTTTTTTATGTCTTACTATACTGTGATATTTATATGCTGTACTTAAGTATGACATTTTTATGCCTTACTGTACTATGACTTTTTTATGCCTTACTATACTATGACTTTTTAATGCCTTACTATACTATGACTTTTTTATCTATTACTATAATATGACTTTTTATTCCTTACTATACTATGACTTTTTTATGCCTTACCATAATATGACTTTTATGACTGACTTTTTAATGCCTTACTATACTATGACATTTTTATGCCTTGCTATACTAAGACTTTTTAAGCTTTACCATACTCTGACTTTTTAAGCTTTACCATACTCTGACTTTTTTATGCCTTACTAGACTATGACTTTTTTATTCCTTACCATCATATAACCTTTTATGCCTTACTTTTATGCCTGACTTTTTAATGCTTTACTATACTATGACATTTTTATGCCTTACTATACTATGACTTTTTTATGCCTTACTATACTGTGACATTTAAATGCTGTACTATGGTATGACATTTTATGCCTTACTTTTATGCTTTACTATGACATTTTTATGCCATACTATACTATGACATTTTATGCCTTACCTTACTATGACTTTTTTATATACCTTATATATTATGACATTTATATGCCTTATCATACTATGACTTTTTTATGCCTTATTATAGTATGACTTTTCAAGCTTTAACATACTATGACTTTTTAATGCTTTAATATACAATGACATTTTTATTCCTTGCTATACTATGACTTTTTAAGCTTTACCATACTATGACTTTTTATGCCTTACTAGACTATGACTTTTTTTAATCCTTACCATCATATAACTTTTTTTGACTCACTATACTATGACTTTTTATGCCTTACTATACTGTGACATTTATATACTGTACTATAGTATGACATTTTATGCCTTACTTTTATTCTTTACTATGACATTTTTATGCCATACTATACTATGACTTTTTATTCGTTACTATGGCTTTTTGATGCGTTGTTATACTATGACATATTTACACCTTACCATACAATGAATTTTTTATGCCTTACCGTACTATGACTTTTATGCCTCACTATACTATGATTTTTTTATGCCTTATCATACTATGACTTTTTATGCCTTACTATACTATGACTTTTTATGCCTTACTCTACTAGGACATTTTTATGCCTTATCATACTATGACTTTTTATGCTTTACTTTTATGAATGACTTTTGAATGCCATACTATATGATATCTTTTTATGCCTTACCATACTATGACTCTTTTTTATATCCCTTACTATACTATGACTTTTGAATGTCTTACTATACTATTACATTTTTATGCCCTACTATACTATGTGTTACAGTTTTGTCAGAACGGATGTTGGACCCCAGACCAGAGACAGAACAAAAAACACACAAGCAATAACAGTGTAAGGGAGTTTATTGGGGACAAGGCAGTGGTGATGGTGAATGTGGAGGGCGAGTGAGTCCGGGGAATCCAGGTGTCTGGAGATAACATGAGGCCGGAGGTAGGTGAGTAAACACACTCTGGAACACAAGGGATGCCTGGAGACCAGAGGCAGGTGGGTGGTGTGGCGTGACAACGGCGGAGTATGGCAGGATCAGCAGCCCACAAATCAGGAAGTCTTTTGGAGCACAGAAGAAAAAAGAGTTAATTCAGTAAAAACACCGGAAGATCATTGAATCACAAGATGACTCTGTAGTCACATAATCAGAGTGGTCGAGACAGTAAC
Organism: Seriola aureovittata; assembly: GCF_021018895.1. Classification (NCBI taxonomy): domain Eukaryota; kingdom Metazoa; phylum Chordata; class Actinopteri; order Carangiformes; family Carangidae; genus Seriola; species Seriola aureovittata. The sequence goes on from NC_079368.1 coordinate 22,256,633, forward strand.
TACCACTGTGAAGAGCGGAACAATCTGGCGACGAATAGATGGATGACCAGGGTATACATACTGCAGGTGATGAGTATACTATACAATGAATTTTTATGCGGGCTGCACGGTGGTGCAGTGGTCAGCGCTGTCGCCTCACAGCAAGAAGGTTCCGGGTTCGAGTCCCGGCTCAGCCGTGGGATCTTTCTGTGTGGAGTTTGCATGTTCTCCCCGTGCAAGTGTGGGTTCTCTCCGGGTACTCCGGCTTCCTCCCACAGTCCAAAGACATGCAAAATGGGGACTAGGCTAATTGGATACTCTAAATTGACCATAGGTGTGGCTGTGAGTGTGAATGGTTGTCTGTCTCTATGTGTTTGCCCTGCGATGGACTGGCGACCTGTCCAGGGCGTACCCCGCCTCTCGCCCGAAAAGATGCTGGGGAAGGCTCCAGGTCATGGTATAGGTAAAGCATAAATATGTCAAAAAAACGTCATAGTATATTAAGGCATAAAAATGTCATAGTATATTAAGGCATAAAAGGTCATAAAAACATCATAACATGGCAAGGCATGAGACGAAATAATATTATTAGGCATAAAAAAGCCAAAAAGCGTCATAGTATAGTATGGCATAAAACATAAAAAATACATCATAGTATATTAAGGCATGAAAGGTCATAAAAACGTCATGGTATGGTCAGGCATCAAACAATATAGTATAGTAAAGCATAATAATGCCAAAAAACATCTTCATATAGTATGGCAGAAAAATGCCAAAAAACGTCATAGTATAGTATGGCATAAAATGTAAAAAAAAACATTGTTGTATATTAAGGCATAAACGGTCCTAAAAACGTCATAGTATGGTCAGGCATCAAATTGCATAGTATAGTAAGGCATAAAAGTGCCAAAAAAGCGTCATAGTATAGTATGGCATAAAACATAAAAAAAACATCATAGTATATTAAGATATTAAAGGTCATAAAAACGTCATAGTATAGTCAGGTATCAAATAACATACTATAGTAAGGCATAAAAATGCCAAAAAACATCTACGTATAGTATAGCAGAAAAATGCCAAAAAACGTCATAGTATAGTATGGCATAAAACGTCAAAAATACATCATAGTAGATTAAGGCATGAAAGGTTATAAAAACGTCATGGTATGGTCAGGCATCAAACAATATAGTATAGTAAGGCATAAAAATGCCAAAAAACATCTATGTATAGTATAGCAGTAAAATGCCAAAAAACATCATAGTATAGTATGGCATAAAACGTCAAAAAAAACATTGTAGTATATTAAGGCATAAACGGTCATAAAAACGTCATGGTATGGTCAGGCATCAAACAATATAGTATAGTAAAGCATAAAAATGCCAAAAAACATCTTCATATAGTATGGCAGAAAAATGCCAAAAAACGTCATAGTATAGTATGGCATAAAATGTCAAAAAAAACATTGTAGTATATTAAGGCATAAACGGTCCTAAAAACGTCATAGTATGGTCAGGCATCAAATTGCATAGTATAGTAAGGCATAAAAGTGCCAAAAAAGCGTCATAGTATAGTATGGCATAAAACATCAAAAAAAACATCATAGTATATTAAGATATTAAAGGTCATAAAAACGTCATAGTATAGTCAGGTATCAAATAACATAGTATAGTAAGGCATAAAAATGCCAAAAAACATCTACGTATAGTATAGCAGAAAAATGCCAAAAAACGTCATAGTATAGTATGGCATAAAACGTCAAAAATACATCATAGTATGTTAAGGCATGAAAGGTCATAAAAACGTCATGGTATGGTCAGGCATCAAACAATATAGTATAGTAAGGCATAAAAATGCCAAAAAACATCTATGTATAGTATAGCAGTAAAATGCCAAAAAACATCATAGTATAGTATGGCATAAAACGTCAAAAAAAACATTGTAGTATATTAAGGCATAAACGGTCATAAAAACGTCATAGTATGGTCAGGCATCAAATTGCATAGTATAGTAAGGCATAAAAGTGCCAAAAAAGCGTCATAGTATAGTATGGCATGAAACATCAAAAAAACATCAAAGTATATTAAGCCATTAAAGGTCATAAAAACGTCATAGTATAGTCAGGTATCAAATAACATACCATAGTAAGGCATAAAAATGCCAAAAAACATCTACGTATAGTATAGCAGAAAAATGCCAAAAAACGTCATAGTATAGTATGGCATAAAACAACAAAAAAAACATTGTAGTATATTAAGGCATAAACGGTCATAAAAACGTCATGGTATGGTCAGGCATCAAACAATATAGTATAGTAAAGCATAAAAATGCCAAAAAACATCTTCATATAGTATAGCAGAAAAATGCCAAAAAACGTCATAGTATAGTATGGCATAAAACGTCAAAAAAACATCATAGTATATTAAAAACATAAAAGGTCATATGAACATCATAACATGGCAGGGCATGAGACGAAATAATATTATTAGGCATAAAAAAGCCAAAAAGCGTCATAGTATAGTATGGCATAAAAATGTCAAAAAATATCATGGTGTACTAAGGTATAAATATGTCATAGTAGAGTAAGGCATAAAAACGTCATAGAAACCATTTTGGTATAATAAAGCATTAAAAGTAGAGAAAACAACATAGTATAGTAAGGCATGAAAAGTCATACAAACCACATAGTAAAGTAAAGCATAAAAAGTCATAAAAATATCATATAGTAAGGCATAAAAAGTAAAGAAAACAACTTGTATAGTAAGGCATAATCATAAAAATGTCATTGTATATTAAGGCATAAAAATATCAAAAAAGTATAGTAGGGCATAAACAGTCATAAAAACATTGTATTTTAAGGGATAAAAAGTCATAAAAACGTCATAGTATATTAAAGCATAACATTTCACAAAACGTCTTAATATAGTAAGGCATAAAATGTCATAGTATAGTCAGTCATAAAAAATGTAAAAAAATGTCATAGTATAGTAAGGCATAAAATGTCATAGTATACTAAGGCATAAAACATCATAGTATAGTAAGGCATAAATATGTCTAAAACCATCATAGTATAGTAAGGCATAAAAGTTCACAAAAATGTCACAGTATTGTGACGGCCCTGGGCTGTGTGACCCTATTTTGTTTAGGCCTGTTACTGGTTCCTGTTTTTTTTTCAGGTACTTCCTGATCAGCTGACTGACTTCACCTGAGTGTGGCCTATTGAAGCTGGGAGATTCAAGATGGCCTCTCTATCTCAGCTCTCCTGAAAGGCTGGTGCCTTTCAGGGACCCAACTTAATTTGCTTGGTTGTATATTGTGTTTTGTTAAGGCCTCAGCTCTTGTACATGTAGTTTAAGTTGGCTTTCATTGTCCTAGCACCCAACAACTACACTACATTACTGACTTCACATTTTCTACTTTACTTAAATGAAATTGAATTATCCTTAATAAATTTGGTTTCTTCGAATTGTTGCTGTGTGGACCTCCCTTCTTGGTTATGCTCGTAAATGTGCCGGACAAAAAGGTATAGTAAAGCATAAAAGGTCAAAAAAACATCATAGTATAGTAGGGAATAATATGTCATAGTATAGTAAGGCATCAAAATGTTAGAAAACGTCATAGTAAGGCATAAAAATATTAAAAAATACTAAGGCATAAAACATCAAAAAACATCATAGTATATTAAGGCATAAAATATCATACTATAGCAAATCATGAAAATGTTAAAAAATGTCATTGTGCATAAAAGTGTTAAAAAATGACATAGTATAGTAAGGCATGAAAATGTAAAAAAAATGTCATAGTAAAGTGAGGAATAAAACCATCATAGTATAGTAAGGCATAAAAACATCATAGAATAGTAAGGCATAAGTAAACCAAAAAACGTCATAGTATATTAAGGCTTAAAAAATTTTAAAAATGTCATAGTATATTAAGGCATAAAAATGTCAAAAAAGTATAGTAAGGCATAAAATGTCCTAGTATACTAAGGCATAAAAACATTATAGTATAGTAAGGCATAAATATGTCTAAAACCGTCATAGTATAGTAAGGCATAAAAACGTTGCAGTATAATTACTCATAAAAATGTTAAAAAATGTCATAGTATAGTAAGGCATAAATATGTCAAAAAACATCATAGTATAGTAAGGCATAGAACTTCATAGTAAAATTAGGCATAAAAAAGTCAAAAAAGCATCATAGTATATTGAGGCATAAAAGGTCATAAAAACGTCATAGTGTGGTCAGGCATCAAACAATATAATATAATAAGGCATAAAAATGCCAAAAACATCTACATATAGTATGGCAGAAAAATGCCAAAAAAAACGTCATAGTATAGTATGGCATAAAACGTCAAAAAAACATTGTAGTATATTAAGGCATAAACGGTCATAAAAACGTCATAGTATGGTCAGGCATCAAATTGCATAGTATAGTAAGGCATAAAAGTGCCAAAAAAGCGTCATAGTATAGTATGGCATGAAACATCAAAAAAACATCAAAGTATATTAAGCCATTAAAGGTCATAAAAACGTCATAGTATAGTCAGGTATCAAATAACATACTATAGTAAGGCATAAAAATGCCAAAAAACATCTACGTATAGTATAGCAGAAAAATGCCAAAAAACGTCATAGTATAGTATGGCATAAAACAACAAAAAAAACATTGTAGTATATTAAGGCATAAACGGTCATAAAAACGTCATGGTATGGTCAGGCATCAAACAATATAGTATAGTAAAGCATAAAAATGCCAAAAAACATCTTCATATAGTATAGCAGAAAAATGCCAAAAAACGTCATAGTATAGTATGGCATAAAATGTCAAAAAAAACATTGTAGTATATTAAGGCATAAACGGTCCTAAAAACGTCATAGTATGGTCAGGCATCAAATTGCATAGTATAGTAAGGCATAAAAGTGCCAAAAAAGCGTCATAGTATAGTATGGCATAAAACATCAAAAAAACATCATAGTATATTAAGATATTAAAGGTCATAAAAACGTCATAGTATAGTCAGGTATCAAATAACATAGTATAGTAAGGCATAAAAATGCCAAAAAACATCTACGTATAGTATAGTAGAAAAATGCCAAAAAACGTCATAGTATAGTATGGCATAAAACGTCAAAAAAACATCATAGTATATTAAAAACATAAAAGGTCATATGAACATCATAACATGGCAAGGCATGAGACGAAATAATATTATTAGGCATAAAAAAGCCAAAAAGCGTCATAGTATAGTATGGCATAAAACATAAAAAATACATCATAGTATATTAAGGCATGAAAGGTCATAAAAACGTCATGGTATGGTCAGGCATCAAACAAATAGTATAGTAAGGCATAAAAATGCCAAAAAACATCTATGTATAGTATAGCAGTAAAATGCCAAAAAACATCATAGTATAGTATGGCATAAAATGTCAAAAAAAACATTGTAGTATATTAAGACATAAACGGTCCTAAAAACGTCATAGTATGGTCAGGCATCAAATTGCATAGTATAGTAAGGCATAAAAGTGCCAAAAAAGCGTCATAGTATAGTATGGCATGAAACATCAAAAAAACATCAAAATATATTAAGGCATTAAAGGTCATAAAAACGTCATAGTATAGTCAGGTATCAAATAACATAGTATAGTAAGGCATAAAAATGCCAAAAAACATCTACGTATAGTATAGCAGAAAAATGCCAAAAAACGTCATAGTTATAGTATGGCATAAAACGTCAAAAAAAACATTGTAGTATATTAAGGCATAAACGGTCATAAAAACGTCATAGTATGGTCAGGCATCAAATTGCATAGTATAGTAAGGCATAAAAGTGCCAAAAAAGCGTCATAGTATAGTATGGCATGAAACATCAAAAAAACATCAAAGTATATTAAGCCATTAAAGGTCATAAAAACGTCATAGTATAGTCAGGTATCAAATAACATACTATAGTAAGGCATAAAAATGCCAAAAAACATCTACGTATAGTATAGCAGAAAAATGCCAAAAAACGTCATAGTATAGTATGGCATAAAACGTCAAAAATACATCATAGTATGTTAAGGCATGAAAGGTCATAAAAACATCATGGTATGGTCAGGCATCAAACAATATAGTATAGTAAGGCATAAAAATGCCAAAAAACATCTATGTATAGTATAGCAGTAAAATGCCAAAAAACATCATAGTATAGTATGGCATAAAACGTCAAAAAAAACATTGTAGTATATTAAGGCATAAACGGTCATAAAAACGTCATAGTATAGTCAGGTATCAAATAACATAGTATAGTAAGGCATAAAAATGCCAAAAAACATCTACGTATAGTATAGCAGAAAAATGCCAAAAAACGTCATAGTATAGTATGGCATAAAACGTCAAAAAAACATCATAGTATATTAAAAACATAAAAGGTCATATGAACATCATAACATGGCAGGGCATGAGACGAAATAATATTATTAGGCATAAAAAAGCCAAAAAGCGTCATAGTATAGTATGGCATAAAAATGTCAAAAAATATCATGGTGTACTAAGGTATAAATATGTCATAGTAGAGTAAGGCATAAAAACGTCATAGAAACCATTTTGGTATAATAAAGCATTAAAAGTAGAGAAAACAACATAGTATAGTAAGGCATGAAAAGTCATACAAACCACATAGTAAAGTAAAGCATAAAAAGTCATAAAAATATCATATAGTAAGGCATAAAAAGTAAAGAAAACAACTTGTATAGTAAGGCATAATCATAAAAATGTCATTGTATATTAAGGCATAAAAATATCAAAAAAGTATAGTAGGGCATAAACAGTCATAAAAACATTGTATTTTAAGGGATAAAAAGTCATAAAAACGTCATAGTATATTAAAGCATAACATTTCACAAAACGTCTTAATATAGTAAGGCATAAAATGTCATAGTATAGTCAGTCATAAAAAATGTAAAAAAATGTCATAGTATAGTAAGGCATAAAATGTCATAGTATACTAAGGCATAAAAACATCATAGTATAGTAAGGCATAAATATGTCTAAAACCATCATAGTATAGTAAGGCATAAAAGTTCACAAAAATGTCACAGTATTGTGACGGCCCTGGGCTGTGTGACCCTATTTTGTTTAGGCCTGTTACTGGTTCCTGTTTTTTTTTCAGGTACTTCCTGATCAGCTGACTGACTTCACCTGAGTGTGGCCTATTGAAGCTGGGAGATTCAAGATGGCCTCTCTATCTCAGCTCTCCTGAAAGGCTGGTGCCTTTCAGGGACCCAACTTAATTTGCTTGGTTGTATATTGTGTTTTGTTAAGGCCTCAGCTCTTGTACATGTAGTTTAAGTTGGCTTTCATTGTCCTAGCACCCAACAACTACACTACATTACTGACTTCACATTTTCTACTTTACTTAAATGAAATTGAATTATCCTTAATAAATTTGGTTTCTTCGAATTGTTGCTGTGTGGACCTCCCTTCTTGGTTATGCTCGTAAATGTGCCGGACAAAAAGGTATAGTAAAGCATAAAAGGTCAAAAAACATCATAGTATAGTAGGGAATAATATGTCATAGTATAGTAAGGCATCAAAATGTTAGAAAACGTCATAGTAAGGCATAAAAATATTAAAAAATACTAAGGCATAAAACATCAAAAAACATCATAGTATATTAAGGCATAAAATATCATACTATAGCAAATCATGAAAATGTTAAAAAATGTCATTGTGCATAAAAGTGTTAAAAAATGACATAGTATAGTAAGGCATGAAAATGTCAAAAAAATGTCATAGTAAAGTGAGGAATAAAACCATCATAGTATAGTAAGGCATAAAAACATCATAGAATAGTAAGGCATAAGTACACCAAAAAACGTCATAGTATATTAAGGCTTAAAAAATTTTAAAAATGTCATAGTATATTAAGGCATAAAAATGTCAAAAAAGTATAGTAAGGCATAAAATGTCCTAGTATACTAAGGCATAAAAACATTATAGTATAGTAAGGCATAAATATGTCTAAAACCGTCATAGTATAGTAAGGCATAAATATGTCAAAAAACATCATAGTATAGTAAGGCATAGAACTTCATAGTATAGTAAGGCATAAAAATGGCAAAAAACATCATAGTATATTAAGGCATAAAAGGTCATATGAACATCATAACATGGCAAGGCATGAGACGAAATAATATTATTAGGCATAAAAAAGTCAAAAAAGCATCATAGTATATTGAGGCATAAAAGGTCATAAAAACGTCATAGTGTGGTCAGGCATCAAACAATATAATATAATAAGGCATAAAAATGCCAAAAACATCTACATATAGTATGGCAGAAAAATGCCAAAAAAAACGTCATAGTATAGTATGGCATAAAACGTCAAAAAAAAATTGTAGTATATTAAGACATAAAAGGTCATAAAAACGTCATAGTATGGTCAGGCATCAAATTACATAGTATAGTAAGGCATAAAAGTGCCAAAAAACATCTACGTATAGTATAGGAGAAAAATGCCAAAAAACGTCATAGTATAATATGGCATAAAACATCAAAAATACATCATAGTATATTAAGGCATTAAATGTCATAAAAACGTCATGGTATGGTCAGGCATCAAATTACATAGTATAGTAAGGCATAAAAGTGCCAAAAAACATCTATGTATAGTATAGGAGAAAAATGCCAAAAAACGTCATAGTATAATATGGCATAAAACATCAAAAATACATCATAGTATATAAAGGTATAAAAGGTAATAGGAACGTCATAGTATAGTATGGCATAAAAAGTCATAAATTTGTCATAGTATAGTAAGGCATAAAAAGTCATAAAAACTACATAGTATAGTAAAGCATAAAAACGTCATAGTGTAGTAAAGCATTAAAACTAGAAAACACAACATAGTATTGTAAGGCATGAAAATACATAAAAACGTCATAGTATATTAAGGCATAACATTTCAAAAATAGTATTTGTATAGTAAGGCATAAAAAGTCATAAAAACAACATTTTATAGTAAGGCATAAAACGTCATTAAAACATAGTATAGTAAGGTATTAAATGCCACAAAACATCATAGTATATTAATTCATAAAAATGCCATAAAAAACGTCATAAAAAGTCATCATATAGTAAGGCATGAAAAATTATAAAAACATAATATAGTAAGCCATAAAAAGCCATAAAAACGTCATAGTATAGTAAGGGAAGGCACAAAAAGTCATAGTACGGTAAAGCGTAAAAATGTCATAGTATGATAAGGCATAAAAAGTCTTAGTATGGTAAGGCATAAAAATGTCATAATATAGAAAGGCATAAAAATGTTATAGCAAGGCATAAAAGCAAGGCATAAAAATGTCATAGTATAGTCAGGCATTAAAATGTCAGCGTAAGGGAAAGCATAAAAAGTCACTAGTATAGTAAGGCATAAAAACGGCTTGAAAAAATCACAGTATATTAAGGCATAACATTTCAAAAATAGTCATAGTATAGTAAGGTGTAAAAATGTCCCAAAACGTCACAGTTTAGTAAGGCATAAAAAGTCATAGTATAGTAGGTCATAAAATGTCATAAAAACATCATAGTACAGTAAGGCATGAAATGTCATAGTATAGTAAGGAATAAAATTCATAAAAACATCATTGTATAGTAAGGCATTAAATGTCACAAAACATCATAGTATATTAATTAATAAAAATATCATAAAAAGTCATAGTATAGTAAGGTAAAAAAAATGTAAAAAAACAGGGTAAAGTTAGTCATAAAAACAGCATAAAAACAGCATAGGATAGTAAGGGAAGACGAAAAAAGTCATAGTATGGTAAGGCATAAAAATGTCATAATATAGAAAGGTATAAAAATGTCATAGAATAGTAGGCATAAAAAAGTCATAGTATGATGAGTCATAAAAATGTCATAGTATAGTAAAGCGTAAAAAAAGTCATACTAAAGTAAACCATAAAAAAGTCATAGTATGGTAAGGCATAAAAATGATCGTATATTATCACATAAAATGTCATAGCAAGGCCTAAAAATAAGGCATAAGAAGTCACAGTATGTTAAGGCATAAAAAAGTCATAGCAGTATAACATTTTTATCCCTTACTATACTCTGACTTCTTTATGCCTTACTATACTACTTCGACTGTGCTCTGTAGAAGATGTGTTCTATAGTGAACCTTTAAGACCAGACCTTTTAACAAAGCCTGAAAGATTGTTGTGATTAATTTTGGAAAAACCTCATTCTATAAAAAATGCAAGAAATAAACCAAACCCATACATCAAAATCTGAAGAGATAATATGGCATAGCTGTTTTTGTTGTCCCACTGTACAGAAGATAATAAATGATTCAAGAATAATAAACAGTATACTTTAGATAAACAGGTTCTCTTCAGTGTTGCTAGGAGCTTTTGTTTGGATAACCAGAAATTATCATCAATCTGTGCCCTTCAAAACGAGCTCTAGTGCAACACACAGTGTACTGAAACTCCCCCTACACACACGCAAACACAAACAAGGAACCAGGTCTTTGGCTCCAGACAAGCAGGGTTGCGTGCCTCATTGCCTGGGTTGGGGAGTTCACAGTAGTGAGCGACCACAGACAGCAGTGATCCTTAGGGTCATCCAGGGCAAGAAAGTGTTTGTGTGAGTGTAGGTGTGCGTAATTTAGAAAAGCGCTATTAACAAATAACGTTTTGGCAAGCGTTCATACTAAAACTTTCACATCAGGTGTCCTGTCCAGCTGCTGAGTCAAAGCAGGACACAGGGCTAAACAGTGGCCTATATGCTTTCCAGCAGAGTGTTTGAGTTTTTTTGTTTTTTTTGTTGAACTCTCTTTATAACAGAAAATAAAATTGTTGATGGATTAAGATTTCTTACCCAATGGAAAACTACCATTTATAGACAAACACTCCTACATGAATTCTTTCACTATCTCGACTCTCTGTTGCATAATTTCACTTAATTTTTTTAAAGAGAATTTTTGCAAAAACACTTTGCGTCTGAGAGCCACATTTCCCTTTTGGCACTATAAAATTTGAATGCATGATTGAGTGAAGTGTAACATAGATTGCGGTTTGTTTCAGTATCACCCACTGTAGTTTTTTTATTGTATCTTCCAGCTGGTGCAGCCAATTATTACTTAAGCCATGAAATAATAAAACATTATGACTCTGTTAGTGACTGAAAACACTTTTAAAATAACTGTAATAATGAGCAGGTGCTACACTGCATGCTGGGTATCAGTCATGGCAAATCCTGTATGGTCTCCAAATCTGCTCAACACATACAAAATCTACACTTTGTGTAAATATATTAAAAATGCAGTCCGTAGGTTTGGATTAATTACACATGAATTAACTGTCTTCTTTAATCCTGTTTGAACGTGTTGATTAGCTGATTAGCTAGCTAGGCTACTTTTGTGCACACCTAAAATATTAACACACTGACTAATTGACAAAAAAAAAAAAAAATCGCCACATTAGTACAGTGGAAGTAAATAGGATTCAGGTTGTTGGGCTCTCAGAGTTGGAAAATGAAAAAAAGTAGAGCATATAAGTATATATCTCTTTTCATAATCACTGTCCCGGCTTTCTCACACAAAGAGTAGCTGTCGATGACTATGTTGACTTCCCACCAGGTTCCTTGGCAATAGTTCAACTAAATTGTCCTTTGACCCTAAACACACTGACCTCCACAACACGCTTCCAGTCAGATTCTGGCATCAACAGTAGGCAAAGGTTTGGGGTGCCCCAGTTCCTCACCTGGTAGAGTGCGTACCATGAAGCACCCTCTGTCATTCTCTGACTCTCCCTCACTGTGGCTAAAATAATGTCTGAACAAAATAACGCAGGTCTTGAATAAGAAACTGAGATATCAAGTTAGAAAATTTAAATCATTATGTGATTTTTTTTTACATTCCTATGCAGATCGTAGCATCTTACTGAGCTGCTGCTGAGGATTATGGGCTGCTTTTCATGTTGCACTTGCAAAATACTGTATTAGCTGTAGTTGTGTTCCTCTGATTTCAGGCTGTCAACAGTTTTATTAGGACTTTTTTTCTAGTGGATGACTCAAAACTGTTCATAGCAAAGTCTGTGGATTATATCCAAAGTAACACTGACACTAATTCTGGACAGAGATATTGCTGTTGTTGTTATCATTGTAATTTTTCCATGCTATGAGCAACACAAACAGATCTCATCTCCACTGTACTGGGGTGGCAAAAGACCTCTCAGAGACAAATATTATCTCAAACTAATAATAACCACTGATGCCACTTGTACCACCCTTTTATATATGGTGATACTGAATTCATTACAAATAAATTAGACTGGAAGTCTAAGTATAAACGTCTAGTATACTTTAAATATAATTTAAATGTGATACAGTATGTATCCTTGCAAACCCGGTATTTTTTTTCACGATTGTTGAAATATTAGGACTGTGTGTACTATCAAGCACTTAAAGCAAATGTTTATGTCCTGACTGATCAGAGCCGTTGTGTCGCTGATGTTTGTATTGTGATGATGACTTTGAACAATGCCACTGTGCAGCCTTTCTCATTTCACATACATTATTGTGCTTATAGGCCAAGACGGGCGGAATGCTTTCAACTTTTATGATACAAAGTTGTGCCAAGAGCATTTTTCCCCACTGCTTCTCTCCGAGGGGATTTCAAAGGCGGAAAGCAACACATGCTGTCATTCATGTCCTGCCGTTCAGATGGACCATTACGCTCATATCAGATCGGCGCTTTTGATGTGCCGAGTGACGGAACAAAATAAATAGCGAGCGCAAGGCTGTGAGAGATTTGCAATGCAGTGCGTTAATTAACGAAGGGCTATACCAATTAGGCGTCCATGATTGGTGTGTGAATATCAGTGCAGTCACGCAGTTTGGGACTCTGCGCAGAGTAACACCACTGTTTACTGAACACAAAGACGACAAACAAACGCTGGCAACAAGTACGCTGCCAAGTGTGAATAGCAGGGCATTTCAAAGAATTTATGGCTTTTCCAAAGACCTGAACTTCATCTCAACAGGGAGCAGGAGGAGAGTTACATAGTTGACCATATTATTGGCTTATTGAGAAATTTTGGTTTTGGACAAATAACTAGATTAAAAGAGCATTTTTTCCAAAACCAAAAATGGAAATCAGCATGTGCTTCACATAAAACATGTCTACATCAAATGCGGACTAACTCTCCTACATTACAAGTCTTACTATTTTGTTCACCATTTAGAATTGGGCTATAAACCTGTGAAAAGGATGGTTAGGCTCTTTTGAACCTCACTCAACCATGAGACCTAAATTTAACAGTTTTTTTTATATGATGTTATGTAGAGCTCGATAAAGTTCAACTGGCAGAGTCAACCTATGGCAGAAAATTAACCATTAACCATTCCTCATTTCCAGCTTTCTCCTTCATCCGCTTTTCTTTGTTATTCATATAGTAAATGTTAAATATTTTTGGGGTTTATCCTGTTGCTCAGACAAAACAAAAATGTTTGGCCTTATGAAATGTTTTCAAATAAATCAATCACTCAATAGTGAAAGTAATTGTTAGTAATCGTATTATGTGGGTCATTGTAAAACTCTGCAGATGCTGCAGTTAAAACAATTGTTAGCCTTTGAGAAAATAAGGTTCCAAGTTCCTATTTATTTATTTTTCAGTTGTGCTGCTCTCCAAACACTGAAACAATTCAGGTAACAGGATGGAAACAAACACTCATGCGGGAAAAATGTCACTGGTTTTGGCCCACAGATATATTTATCCCTGTCTTTAAACAGGTTCTAATTGTAATAATATGTTCCCCTTTGTTTTGCTGTTGCACAACTCGACTCAGGACAAACACTTCATTAATCGAGTGGACTATGTTAGGTAGTCAGTAATGAGGTGAATGTTTGAAGAATAAAAGCGATAATGACCCAAATGTTTGGTTTCCACATATATAATTATGCATTTATTGACAAGAATGATACAGGTCTGTTGTGGGACATAATGAGGTCAAGCCAACTAACAGATGTGCGTCTTCAGTTTACTTAGCGGACCTCCTGGTCCTCTTGTCCCAAGAGAAGTTTGCGCCGTAGGATTTCACCCGGGGCTTTGAGCTTCTCTTGTCAGTTATATCGTAGCTCCAACCTGAAGCAAAAACATTATGAGAGTAAGTGATGGGGGCGAGAACGTCACGTATGTTCACTTTGGATGAGTTCCAACCACAATGAGGTGTTTTGTAGACATCAACAGGCTGTGTGTAGTCAGAACTGCACTAATCGCTTTCATGGTGCAATAAACAGAGTAAGGCAGTTTCTTTGCTGAGTTTGAACAAACTCTCCCAGATGGTTCAGTTCTCTGAGTCAAAGTGAACTTTCAGTTGGTCGACAGAAAGCCATCTTTAACGTTAATTAACAGAGGACTGTTTCACATGATCTTGTTGGCCCATCAAACAAAATCTTTTAATGTTTTATTACTTGATTTGTCATAAGGCTTTTTGTTGCAATAAAGCGATTTTAACAGGAGCGGTTTTACTGCTATGAATATCACAGTCCTGGTCTGAAAAGTTTAATAAACTGTGTTTTTAAAATATATAACATTGTCAAGATCCAGAGAGAGTATGATGGTCTCTGCTAGACTGATTCATCTGATTACCGATTTATCTGCTGCTGAGAATAAACTGCAGCATATCACATTCAGAGGGTTAAATCTGTTATCCAGATTTTTATACCAGTGTCCAAAACTTAGTTTCTTTCATAGTCAATGTATAATTGAAATCTGTTTAAATTAAATATCTATATCTATATCTATATATATATATAAAAAAAGCTTTCAGTTACCACTCAGGATGGTCAAGTGACCAACTGATGCTTTACATTATGTGATGCTGTAACTGACACTATTTGATCAAAGTTCATATGAATCCAGATTAAATCTAGCTAATCCTGCACCAACCTGATGATCTATGATGCAGTCAGTACAGCAAAACTGGCACACAACTCAACAGATATGAGCATCACAATCCTCCAACCAACAATCTGAATCTACTGTTTGTCTATCAGTCACTGATTCAGTTTTGGTAAAACTCAAAGCGATGGTGTGCACTTTAAAACAGTCACTGCAATCACTGTTATGTGTATTGTTTTAAAAGTTAAGGTCTATCTAAAATCTTGACAATTCTTAGATTTCGTACCATTTTTCTCAGCAAAAGCAATGGCATCTTCCTTGGAGGAGAAAGAGAGCACCATGTTGGATAAGGGATCAGCCCTGAAAGGCAGAAAGAGCTGTTAGCCTCATAATGGTGACATCACTGGAGGCAAATATCATAAGAAATGCTCTATGATCCAAATGCTATTTAACCAAAAATCATTTGCCAAGAGTAATGCCCACTCATCAACCCCTTATTAATAGATGTATGAAGAAACTATTATCACAACACAGAAAAGCAAAAAAGCATATATACAACAAATATATATAATAAAGACTCATTGCGTTTTATTTGTTGTAGAAATTGGCAGGAGATTCTTACGTTGAGGCCCAGCCCATCAGCGGGTTCTCCCAGCGCTCTCTGGTATCAAAGTCCATCTTCCACTTTTTGGTGCTGTTGATTCCCGACTGCATGGCTGTTTTAGCAGGTACAAATATGTGAACCTTGCGCGTCTTGATGTGCTCCTCTGGAACCCCTGTCACAGGGCTGATGTCCTATGGAGAGACAGACAGAAGCACATTATACAGTAAGTAACAGAGTTAATGAGTTAATAAGTTAATGTCAGACTGGAGAACATCATAAATAAATATACTAAAGTTATCTTTAACAAATTCATAGAAAAGTCCTACAGTTTGACCACATTTCATTGCTTTTAAATAACAATCCCATGAACAGCTCAAGTAACAGTTATTTTAATTAAATCAATAATAAATAATAACTATCAAAGTTGCTGCTGATTAATTTTCTGTCAATCAACTAATCGTTGTCGCTCAAATCCCATGTTGCACACAACACACTGATGCTGATTTGATGTGAGAAGGCATTTACAAAAACTAAACAATTAATAATAATTTACCAATCTAACTCCTTTGTAAACAATAAAACATGGAACTTGGAAGAGGGTTCAACTGAGCAACTTTTTTATGCTAACCATGTGTATGAAAATAACTAATTGACATGTTTCTGGTTGGAGACCACCCGGTGGTCCGCCACAACCCTCTGACTTTCATTTTACTTGGTGATTGATGTCTTTTTTCTTCCCCTGCAAAGAACAAGGGTTCATGAAAAGATATATGCGTGTGCGTTTGTTGAGACAGGCCATCTGAAAGTTAGCTCGCAGGTGTTAAAAAATACAACTTTAAACTCTGACAGCATCTTCTTAATGTCAGAAAAGATGTGGTTAGGAAAATGTTCAGTGGCTATAAAAAGTACTTAGGTAATCAACTGCTTTGTGTTTTGTATTTTGATGCTTCACATCAGTCAGTAGAGATTTATTTTCACTTTAAAATATCAGGGTCAAAAAAAGCTCAAATGCATCTTCAGTGTCAGAAAAACAATAAAATATGAACAATCCGCAGTGAACACTTTTTATAGGCACTGTAAAACAAACTAAAAGTTTGGATAGTATTTTTATTGTTTCTGTGATCTGATGATCACTCTGTGGGCATTTTGGTCTCTTTTGCCAGAGCAACTGTTACAACTGCACATAGATCTTTCCTGAGACTAAACTTGTCAGTATTTTGCTGCGATTTCCTTTCTTTTTTTTCTTTTTTTTATGTGGAGCTTGTAAACGTCCATCAGTGTTTAATGGGCTGAGTACTTTTATCAGGCAACAGTTCAATAATTCAAATTTTAGTTTTTTGACTTTAAATTTGTGCATGATTTTAGTGTAACTGAACAAAAGCACTATAACAAAGAAAACCAGAAAGCCATAACTTACATATGTGGACCAAAAAAAAGAAACCCAAATAAGAAGAATATAATAGCCATCTTTATGCTGTTATTCATACTCTTTTGCATTGAGGTGAATGAAATTAATGCCTAATACTTGAGGTGATTTATTCCAGACCATCAGAAAGTAGGCCAGCGCGACAAGAGGAGGAGGAGGGGCCTTTGGGCGTACTAAATGCATATTCCTGAGCAACTGGAGCCCCTTCAAGCGCCTATCAAGGATCTGGTCTGATTCTTCAGGGAATTAGCAAACAAGCAATGGGAAGTCGGCGACAAAACACAGACGAACCTCCCAGTATGCAGGCAGCAGCCACCCAAGACTGAGGGCTTTCCAGGGTGCTCTCCTTTCAATACAAGAATTTTACACATTTCAATGGCCATTACAACTTCAAAGAATCAAATTTTCATCATTGTCTGTCATCTGCCAGTTGATTTGTAGAAAGGGGGTCGTTTTGCATGAACTCTACACAAAAGCCCGCCTTTCCTTGGGCAAAGGAGCTTCCAATGGTATTTAAGCCTAAGAAATTACAGGTCCAATTGCTTAACTATTG
Source organism: Seriola aureovittata (assembly GCF_021018895.1). Taxonomy (NCBI): domain Eukaryota; kingdom Metazoa; phylum Chordata; class Actinopteri; order Carangiformes; family Carangidae; genus Seriola; species Seriola aureovittata. The sequence continues at coordinate 22,274,089 of NC_079368.1, forward strand.
CTCGTTTCAGTGAAATATCTTTTGCCATGCTAAGAGGCAAGACCAGACTGAATTTAATCATAAACAAGATCTGCACATTGAAAAGATTGTTAAAATGAAAGGGAAAAGACGAACAAAAGGGGGAAAAAAAACTTCACAAGTGCTCGGTAATTATTTCCGGCTGCCCTATCTACTTAACCTTAACAATTCCCTCTTGTCACAGAGAGGAGGAAAACATGTTCCCTTCACCCAAAGGGGGTAATGGTGGACAGTTCATGACACAATCATACACAAGACAGTGTGAGAGAGCCAGGGTCATTTTTTTCTGCAGGTAATTAAAAATGTTTTTAAATTTTTCTTTCAGCAGGATATCCTTTTTTATTTTCAGTGGATAAAGATCTGTACTCAAAAAGCGAGGTAAGAAAAACTTCCTGAGAACAAAACTTCCTTGTGCACATTGAACCATAACAAATTTGGAGTTGTAAATTGAGGAGAAAAATCATGTACAAATAGTACCTTTGGAATTGAGGCAAATAAAATTAGCAGTCAGAAACATTTAGCAATTTTGTGGTCTGGTCTGTTCAAGGGGATGGCTGCATGAAAATCCCTCTCCGAGACACATTAGAAATGATGCCCTTGGGATTAGCAGAGCAGACTATGGTTACGCGTATGTGCGTTACATAAACCATAACTGACACATGAGGCCCATGTATGGTAAAGTGGTGCCATAATTTGTCCAGATGTAGCAGACCTTAAATCACATCTTAGGCGTGGATGAGCACAAAAGATCCTTCATGAATGAGGGAGGATGTGTCAAAACAAAAACTCTGCCAAATCACTGAAAACACACCGCTCATTATCTGGCATTGTTTGCAAAAAATACGAGTCTAGACTTTCTATGATACTTGCACGCATTACACTGAAAGCTAGGAGGGTTATTGGCATAACAGACTCACCCACAATACCCAGATTCACAAAGGGAATGATTGTGGCTGGAATGTGGTGTGTTCCCAGGAAGACTAGAGAGGGCCATCACAAAAGGAAAACCCACACGGTGGGCACTTTTTCTTCTGCCATGTACAGGAAGCAAAATGAGAACTATCAAGTTTGACACTATTCACAGGGCCTTCACGGGGCCCTACAATACCTGGCTGGGCAGACAGAATGCAGGGCTTAAGAAAGGGGGGAAAAAGGCTGGCAAAGTCTCCGTCACGTGAAAGCGTGTCGATATTTCTGACACCTCCAGGCTACGTGCCAAATAAAGAGCATAGGGGCTTGTCGCTGTGGGGCCGCTGGGCCCACCAGAATGCTGAAAGCTGGTACCCCTAATGCTCCAACAGAGATCTGGGATGGAAGATTTCTGTGTAAACAAGAGAAAAAATCTAAATGTGCTTAAGTGAGGAGAAACTGTAGGAAATAACAAGATATCAAAAAGAAATAAAAGTATATATATATATATATATATATATATATATATATATATATATATATATATATACATACTTTTATATATATATATGTAGTTCTTGTTAGCAGGCATTCAGAACAAAAACAGCACTGTGTCCAAAAAATGTAAGAGGCTCCTAGAAGTCCAGTTTGAGTAATAGATCCATGAGTTTGAAGGGTTATCAGAACTAAAACAAAACACTGCACAGCGGTTTATCATACCACGAGACGGGATTTGACAACTCTGGAAAGTTTGAAGGCTAAACAGCAGAAATGCAGTGTTCAAGTACGAAGTAATACAGTGCATTCAGACCCATTCACTTTTCTCACATTTTGTTGTACTAAAATCATTTAAATTGGATGGATGGATGGATGGATGGATGGATGGATGGATATTAACTCTGGTGCCTCCCATTTTTCTTGATCATCTTTGAGAGGTTTCTACACATTGATAATAGATGCACAGCTGATAATGCATATGAGAGCAAAAACCAAGCCAAAACCAAAACTTTCTGCTGCACTGAAGGTTCCCAAGAGCACAGTGGCCTCCATAATTCTTAAATGGAAGAAGCTTGGAACAACCGGAGCTGGCTGCCTGACGAAACTGAGCAATCAGCAGAGAAGGGTCTTGGGGAAAAAAAAAGAAAAGGTGACCAAGAACATGATGGTCACTCTGGCTCCAAAGGTCCTGTGTGGAGGTGGGAGAAATTTCCAGAAGGACAACCATCACCGCAGCACTCCACTGATCTGGCCAGACTGAAGCCTCTCCTCAGTGAAAGACACATGAAATCTGCTAGAGGTTTGGAAAAAAAAGCACCTGAAGGACTCTCAGGCAAACAAGATTCGCTGGTCTGATGAAACCAAGATTGAGCAGTCTGGACTCAATTCTAAGTGTCATGTCTGGAGGAAACCAGGCACCTGACAGTGAAGCATGGTGGTGGCAGCATCATGCTGTGGGGGTGTTTTTCAGCAGCAGGGACAGGGAGATTGGTCAGAGTTGAGGGAAAGCTGAACAGAGCAAAGTACAGAGATATTCTTCACTAAAACCTGGTCCAGAGCGCTCAGGAACTCAAACTGGGCCGAAGGTTTACCTTACAACCGGCCAATGACTCTAAGTACAGCGAAGACCTCATAGGAGCGGCTTAGGGACAACTCTCTGAATGTCCTTGAGTGGCTCAGCCAGAGCCCTAACTTGAATCCAATCATACATCTCAGGAGAGACCTGAAAATAGTTGTGCACCAACAGTCCCCGTCCAACCTGACAGAGCCTGAGAGGATCTGCAGAGAAGAATGGCAGAAAACCCGCAAATCCAGGTGTGCAAAGCTTGTCACGTCATACCCAAGAAGACTCGAGGCTGTGATCGCTGCCAAAGGTGCTTCAACTAAGTCAAGGGGTACTGAGTAAAGGGTCTGAATACTTATGTCAATGTGATATTTCAGTTCCTTCTTTTTAATACATTTGCAAACATTTCTAAAATTCTGCTGTTGCTTTGTCTTTATGGGGTATTGATGGGAGATTGATGAGGGAAAAAATGGACATGCTGCAATGTAACAAAATGTGAATGGGTCTGAATACTTTCTGAATGCACTGTATACCAAAATCTGTGCTTGCAAATAAATGAGGGGACTGTGTTTTTTTTTTTTGCCTGCTCAGTGATATAAAGTATGGTCTCTATTTTCTTTCTGATATCATTCGCAGATCTGGTCCAAATGAAAAGTGAAAGAAAAGTTGAAAGATTTTGTGGTATGGTGTCGTGCATAACTGTAAAGGGAATTATCTGTGACAAGAGAATAAATGTAATTTACTATTTAAAATGGTTTTCCAATAAGAAAATAACCCCCCGCCCCAAAAATTAAAGTCAGACCTTACTTTTGGATTCATCTCTGCAAGTGAAGCGATACAACACATATGATTTTTTTAAGCATTGGGAACTTTGAATAGTGCTTCATACTGGGGGACTTGGAGCATCATGGGCTACGACCAAATGTAGATGAAGACTTGAAAAGAAGTGAGTACAAGGACCTTGTCTTCTTAACACATTACTGTTCAGTCACTTAGTGAATTGAATAGCACTGTCTTTTTTGCTCAATCACTTGATATTCCCTTTGTTCCCCTTTAGAGAAAGACGACTATTTTAAACAAAAAGAAACCATAAAAAGGAAATTCACATCTGTTTTTACAATGATTCTGGCTCAACTATTAGTTATAAAAATGATAAACTCTATGATAAAATAGAGAGAAAAGACTTTGTGAAATGGACAAACCATGAAGAATCTGTATTGACACCAAGTGTGGAATCAAGTGCACAAATGATTTTAATAACTAACCATTCGTTATCACACTACTACTGAGAGCAACAGAAAATTAACTGCCAAAAACTTTTAAATGTAGAAAACTGGCACATTGAAGAAGCTAATACCAATTTACTTTTGGCATTTTTGCTTGAAGTAACTGAAAATAATCGATCATCAAAGTAGTTGCCGTTTAATTGTGTGTCAATCGAGTAACTGATTATCTAATTAATCATTTCAGCTCTATAAATATTAATTATTTATGTAATTTGCTGTAATTGTTTATTAATTAAAAACACCGAACTTGCAGTGGTTCTGGCTTGATTTTCGTGGTTTCATGTAACCAAGAACTGAATGTGTTTGGGTTCTCGACTGTGGGATAAACAGAGACCTTTTAAGATGTTATCGTGGATTAAAGGACATTTTTCACTTTTTTCTGATAATTTATAGACAAACTAAACAATCGATAAAATAATCAACAGATTAATAATGAAAATAATCATGAGCTGCAGACATATGCGTCCTCTAATGCTAGTAAAATAGTCCAGACACAGGGCCACATTGTATAAACACATTGGTACTGGCAGTCCTACTTTTAAGACTTGTTGTTGAGTGAATTTTCCTGTTAGTACAGTGACCAAATAGACAAACAAATAAACAAAGGATGTCTGTGCATGAATGACTCAGACAAAGCACTTGTAGCATCGCTACCACCTCGTTATGGGTAATGGTGGACACCGTGACAACCATGACACAAGTACGGTCCAGCCTATCATAGCACGAACACCCGTATGCCAAAACTGCAGCCCGGCAGCCAGGAAGGGTCATAAGGTCAGCCAAGCTGAATCATGTTGAGTCAGCATGTGGTGAAAGCCCAAACACATCACCCTTAACCCCCCACTCTCCAGCCCACACCCAGACCAAGAGCCTCACTCATCAGCCTCCGCCGGTTCCCACCTTCAGACGTCTTTGAAGTGGAAAAAGCGTGCCAATTACTGATTGGACATAGGGGGCGTCTCTAAATGAAACAAATATTATGTTGCTTGCTCATGTGTAGGAGTGGTTCAACTCTGGAGAACAAGAAGCAGCTGGCGTGAGGGTCATCTCAAATCTCACATTACACATACCACTGAGGACTGGAAAGAGGGGGGTAGAGGAGGAGGTCATTTATGAATATTTTGGATGCAGACGCACTTGTTTGTTTGTGTGTTGTACAGCATCTCAAAGAAAAATGTCTTTCATATGTGAAATTCTGTATAATTAACCCAAAACTATGATAATGCATCAAACAAAAATGCCAAACAACATTTCTGTTTCTGTTTCTGTTTAAGGATGTGTGTTTTTTGTTTTATATCATATAAACTGAACATCTTTGATTTAATGGACAAAACAAATGACATAAAGACTCTGACCCTGGGAACGTGTGATGGGCATTTGTTGCTATTTTTTTTTTTTTACTATTTCTAATCTAAAATGATTAATTGAACAATGTGGTTGATTAATTGATAATGAAAAAAGTCAGTGTAGCTTTAGAACTATGCAACTATAGTCTACATTAACTAATTATTTTTCATTATTTCATTATTATTTAAATTAGTTGATTAATCTTTTGGTCTATTGAATGTCAGCAAATAGCAAAACCTGGCCATTACAAGTTCCCATGGTGATAAAATGTGTCATTTTGTCTGACCCAACAGTTGAAAACCATGTAGACATTCAGTATACTGTCACAGATGCCTTAAAAAAGAAAAAGAAAAAAGAAAAAATCACATTTGAAAAGCTGGAACCAGATGAATCCATTATCAAAGTTCCTCATTAATTTTCGGGCAATTAATTAACTAATCGTTTCAGGTCTAGTACACATGTGTAGTGAAATTCAACGCCACAAATTATAACGTTATCGTTTTTGTTGTGATGCTTTGTTGTTTTATTACAACAAACAGACTGGAGAGACAAAATATACTAGAAACCAGACTGATGCTCGTGTAAGACACCAAAACGAGTTCAGAAAATAAAGAAAAAGAACTGCTAGTTTACAACAAATGAATAAATGGAAGTGTAGGCAAACACAAGTAGCAAACTTCTTTTTTTTTTTTTTTTTTATCCACTCTGCAAACACAACACTTTGCAGCTAGATACTTCCTAAAACTACTCGGCGCTGACAGGGCTGAGAAGTCCTCTTAAGAGGCTTAGTCTCTATGGAAGAGAGTGTTAATGAATGAAATACTATTTAGTGGATGATACATAATAAAGCCTCTTGTCTGGCACTCTTCAAAGACCAACATCCTCTGACCCACTACTCCAAACTTGAGCCGAGAGATTTTTTGCATAAGCGCGCCGTATGAAAGGGCAACCAGACAAAACAGACACTTAAGTTGTCTATGTGGGAAGGAGGGAGGAAGGGTGGGAGAGGAGGATGAGAAGGAGAGGAAAGGGGGGGTGGGGTGGTGAATGTGGTCTGCTCCACTGTAGGTCACTCTATGTCTGAGGCTAGACAGGCTTAGAGAATATACACCCTTGTACTGCAGACTTAAACTGCTTGTGCTAAATTTATCCTCATAGTTGGGATAGCTGAATTTTCATTGTGACTCTGTGTATTCATTGTCCTATACACTGATTTTCTCGCAATTTCGAAATGTGAAAGCAAATACCTGTTTAAGGTTGCAGTAGCTGAGAGTACTTTGCCCAAAGACACTCTCAAAAACACATTTAATTCTGAAGAAATTGAGTTCTCAAGTGACACTAAGCAAACTGGCGTGTCCGATTGAATAGCCCTAATGGTGCACTGAGAGGATCTTGTGTTAACCAGCTTCCTCTGAGTAACTTCTGTATCAGGGGATTTTATGATGTCTTTGCATGACAAATCTTGACTGACAGATTCAGGATCTTTCAATCTGACTTCAATTTAGGTCTTTAAAAACAACCAACAACCTTCAACTACCTTGCTGCAATCAAACCCCACATCTTTTGTCCAGATGTGATGTTACTTGCCAAGCAAGAGCTGGGCTCTAAATTCGCAAGAAGCTAAAGATTTCAGATTATCAAACTGAACATGCCACGCATCAAATGGGCATACCAATTTAATACTCTCTTCCTTTCCCTGTCTTTCTCCCTCCTTCCACTTCAGTTCCCCACTCTGTCTAATAACTGTCCTCCTCTGTCTCATAAAACCCCAGTGCCTTTAGAGAACTCTATAACAAGGCTTCACAAGCGCTTTAAGATTATGGTGTTGTGTTTATGTGGAGAGAGGGAGTGCACTTGGCCATGGCTGAAGCAGGAGTAGACCCCAAGACACTCAGGCATAAATGGGAGATGTTGTATTAATGCATATTGAAGCAGCTGCTAAGATTATAACTGCAGTTGTTTCTGCAAGGGGCCAGTGAGTAAAGCGAAAGGCCTGACTCTAATTGAGGGAGGTCGCAGACATTACGTGTAAAGCTGTGTATCAGTGGCCAGCCAGCTGGACCCTAGGAGCTGCCCAGCATGCTTAATCAAACAGTAATTACAAACAAAAGCAGGTCGGCATGGGCACTCTAGGGAACAGCTTTTGGGCACTGGAGCTCCATCACGCAGGTCTTTTTATTTGGCTTCTTTTCTGTAATTCAGACAATGCCTTCAAAGATCTGCTCATAAAAATCCCTAACTTTAGGAAGGTTTTTCATTTTTTGGAGCTTTTAAATACGTGGAAAGAAGATTTGCATGGACTGCAAAGAATTGTTTTCATTATTTTATCTGCCCAGTTACAGTCTTGATAATCAAATTGTTTAGTCAATAAAATTCCAGAAGATGGTAAAAAAACAAAAAATGCCCATGTAGTTTCGTAAGGTGAAGTCATCAAATAGTTTTTTACGACCACAGTCAACAAGCCTTGGTTGAGATACTTGATTTACTATCACATCAAACAAACACTTTAGAAGCAGGAACGAGGGAATGTTTTGGCAGCTTTGCTTAGAAAATGTCTTTAAACCTGAAATAACCTGAATTTTCTGCCCACTTGGTGGCAGTGGAAACATTGTTTTAGCTTTACTACGTTCAGCAGCTAGTCACTATCTTTGTATGTCTACTGCTTGGTGCTGTGCAGGCAGCATACAGTGGGATTATTAGAGCTTTTCAACACTGATTAGAGCAGTAAGAGCAAAGTGAAACAGTAAAGTTGCAGGTCATATAACCAAAACAATGAGCTAAAAGATGCTATAAAGCTCAGAAATGCACTACAAGCAACATTTATCACATTACAGATTATAATTTGATCCATCGTTATTATAAAAATATTGATTATAGCCACTTTAATGACTCATCAGCCGTCAAAAAATTTGCCTCTTCTCTTTCTGTCTGCAGCCTGCAGTAAAATTGTTAATAGAATCCATTAAAAATCCTCTTCACTGGATTAGTTCATATTTTTGACCTGCAGGAGATTCTTGCCCTTCATAGCTTAAATTTGTCTGAAATGGAGCTGGCCAAACAAACTGTTGAGATGCGAGTTCCTGTAAGGTTTGCATTTTTTGGACAGACGAGAACTAAGGACAAGATAATGAGTGTCACACAAATATTGTCAGACAGAGTTTTGGGAGTGAATTCAAAATATCATTTCCCCTGGCCAAAATGCAACCTCATCTAAATGAGGTTATTCAGAAATGTTCACTACACAACAAGTGGCACACCACTTTCTCCTTGGGCTGCTCGACAGCATGCGAACCTGGCATAACCTCTCAGTGGATTGAGACCTTTGTTTGATTGGTCTAACCAGAAAGCAATTCACACTTATTGACAGCTTGATGAATGACTAGCGTGCTGACATGCGCTGAATGCCCAAAAGGGAGAGTGCTCTCATTGCCCTCTTCCATGTGAGACAGAGACCACTGTACTGTAAACAGCTGAGGCCCTCTCTTTTTGGCCTGTCTGGGTAAGCATTAGAGTACTTCCCGCCGTCGCCAGCAACAGAACGCCACAAAGGAACCTCTGTGGCCAGCAACACTGAAGTGGCCACTGTCTTTTTCGTGAGTCTCAGGGTGTCTCACAAACTTTTTTCCATGCAAGCTTCTTTTCTTTCACCCCCTCCCCATTTTTAGAGGCCCTTTTTTCCTCTCCTCTGCTGTTCCTCTCAGTGGCCCCTACTGAGAGGACAGAGACAGACACTCCGCCCAGCCAAAGGTTTGTCTGCCAGTATGGTCAGCCTCAGTCTGGGACAAAAGCGCACTGACGCTGCCCACACACAGCAAACCCCCCCACCTCCCATCCCCCAAAACAAGTCCACAACAGACTCCCACATTCTCCCCAAACTCCCCTTTTCTCCGTTATCTTCTATCTCCTTCGTCTTTTAATGACAAAGCATTTACTTCAAAGATCCCTCTTTGATTTTTACAGTTGGCACATTGCAAGACTTGGCGGCTTCGAATTTACGCTCATCACTGCTTAGACTGTGCTTTCACACTTAATGAAAGGGGGCACCAAAGACCCTGTCTGATGAAATATAAATGTACAGCTTTACCACATAATTTACAGAAAAAGTACAGTGACTTCTTAGTCACCCGTTGACCTGTGAACTAGCTTTCATTACATATTTTTAGCTGAAACGTATTCTTCAAGTGCTTTTGGAGCTATGCTGTGTGCCTAAAGCCACATCAGTTGACAAGTGTTGTGACTGCTCACAGAAAGTCACGAAAGAAAGCCGCAGATATAGTCTCCAACTGTTCGGTAGAAGGAGAAAAATAAAGCATTTTAGCTTCATAGGGATTCTATCACTAAGTGCATTTACATGCGTTACAGATGGGTTCCTGCAGTTACTTTTATACTTTCAACTTCATGAGAAACTGAAAAATCCAGGTTCTATACTCAGTGTATTGGATCAGAGAAACAATGATTTTTCCAAAAAAAATTCCTGGAAAATGACGATTTCTTGGCCACGTTTACACGTAGCCAGTACAAAATGTCATAAAAATATGAAAAAAAAAATGCTCTTCAGGTACTTTTGACAAGAAAGAAAAATGGATGGAATAAAAATGATTACAATTATGATTCTACTGCAGCTTTTGATCGTATTTTCATCATTAAGGCGCTTATACAGTGCAAAAGAATAGCGACAATACTGAGATGAAGAGAACAAATAATTCTGAACAAAATCATGCAGTTGGGTGAAACTGAAATCGATAACAAACGGTACCAAATGTGAGATTAAGTAAACAATGTGAGCTATCGATGCAGACAATGGATCACAGAAAATTAACTGAAACCTGTGCACTCTAACTTAAAAATGAGTGTTGACACATTGTGGACTTAGGGAAGTAGAAGACTAGACATAACTGGATTAGACATGTACAGTATGCAAGCTAAGTCATATCAACAGAGACAATGCAACTGCCATGTAAATCAACCTGCTGTATTTGATGCCAAACAAAGAACCTTCGGGTAAGTTTTAAAACTTCCACATCTCAGAGAGAGAGAGATGTAAGCAAGCAAGTAATTTTTTATATAGCACCTTTAAAGAGCAGATGTCACAAAGTGCTTCACGATAAAATAATAAAAAATAAAAGTGTCTACATCTCAAGCCCAATAGGAAAAAGTTCCAAAGCTACAACCTCAAAAGCATAGTCACTTTTTTTCTACATTGCTGCAGTAACTCTTTCAATATAGACAGGTGCATGACCATAGAGGGCTCTAAAGTAATCACAACACTGGTGTTACTGTGAATGATGACTGCCAGTAATCTTTCACTGAAACCCTGGATTTATGTTCATTGTTGTAAAAATAGGAGCTACAGTACAAACACACATCAAGACGAAACTTCCCTAATTAATGCTTTTGTTACATGGCCATGTTGTCATGAAAACAATATAGAGATCAAATACTTGTATTATTATAAATTAGTATGTAATGGTGGCTTTTGGCCCATGGAAACATACCATAAAATATGACCATAATAATAATGATGATCATTAAGCTTTTATGTTGTTCCATAGCTTCAGTTATGTTACTTTTTTAATTTAAATTAAAGCTTATCTGTATTTCAGTTTCATCACAGATCATTATATTGTCATATTAAACTAATTTGTCACCTAAACTCCATTTAGTAATATTTCTAATAACATAGTCAAAAAAGTTGGGAAGAGCGCAAAGAGGGGATTAATGGGAGCTGTGAGCACACACAGAACTACCAATGATGACATTTGCCATTACCATCATATTGTTACAAAAGCCCACTGTCTACTACAAACTCATTTTGGCAGCAAGTTTATTAACAAATCTTCCAGGAAAGTAATTGGAGGACAGTAGATCAGACAAACACCAATTCGTGTGTCACGTTGAAGAGGGAGGGATCCTTACCAATTTCTCATCAACTGTAATAAGTTGCGTGTCTTGTCCTGGTTTCTCTGCCAGCCTCGATGTGGATGTGCTTGTAGACCTGAAAACGATTAGATAGACATTACACGCAAAGCACAAACCGCCAAAGGCAGACAAGCAACAAAGAAGCAAATGACGAGCAAGTTACACTCTGCAAACACTGACTATCTTGGAGGAAGCGATGGGGCAAGGATGCGGTGAAAAAGAAGAGACCAGGAGTGAATCCCGCCCCCCCGCCACATATTAGTTCTGTCTGGTGAATCTCTGGCAGACTGTCGCTCTCATCCTAATGACAGGACGTGCTTAATGTTGGCTGTGGTCAACTGTCAGGCGAGGACTGTGTAGCTCTTTGTGAATGTGCAGCCGTGTCCTGTCACAAAACAGTAATGTGCCATCATGGCTCAGCCAGGGAAGGGCTCTTCCAGATAATCACCTTGTAGATAATGCCAGGATAATCATAATTTTCTAATGTATAATTTTTACACTCAGAATTTCCCTTATTGTTTCATTTTTCCATTAAAACACAGAGGGGAATGATTGTGACCAACACAACTATGGTTTATAGTGTAAAATGTTGCACATAAATGTAATAAAAAAAAAAAATCTGCTCCTTAAGTCATCCCTTCACTTCCACTGCACTCACTTGCAAAAACATGTATATGAGATACGATTGTGTCCGATAATCAAAATGTTGAACAATCAACTTCTGTGCTGAAACGACTGGTTCTTCAACAGATCAGTCAATGGAAAACAAGTAGATTCTAATTCTGATAACTACCAGTTTTAGAATTTAAAATGCCAGTTGTCTACTTTGCCATCATTGTATTATAAATGTAATGGTTGGAGGGCTTGTCTGCTGATCAAATACAGTAAATCATAAAGCTTATTTTGACTCAAAAGGTAAAAAAATAATTAATCAATCAATAATGAAAATTGTTTTTAGGCTCAGGTAATATTTTTACCTCTTCAAATGAGCTATTTGCAACAGATATTTATTTTTCAAACTATTCATCTGTCTTTTCCCTTACTGTGCCAAAGGAATTTTGTTTCTCAAAAATAAAAGGCATCTATTTCTTATCACCAGTATGTCACATCAACTCGCATTTTCACTTGGAGAACACCATGTATATCCCTTGGTTAAGCAATGCAATCAAACCTGTCATCTATTATTTAATGATCTTATCTTGTGCATGATGAGGCCAATGTGTAATTATACAAGCTGAAAAGAAACGCTGTCATGTGCAATGTGACGATGTTCTCAGGTTGCATCATTCTATGAGGTATGGCAAACTTTTGGCTGCCCTTCCTTAATCATTACTATTTGAGGAACCTCTTTACCTAACCAAAAGCTAATTGTGACTCAAAACGTTGTGCTCTATTCCTAAAGGAAATATTCAAGTGTTGAGAGACCTTGGCAGATAAATCGCTATCCAAGAAACAATATAATTTGCTGCCTTGTGCATCAGTATAGTTCAGCAGATCATAATCCCTGAAGGTAAATCAAGTCATCTTACACCAACTGATGTCTGTTTGTCCACACACACACACACACACACACACACACACACACACACACAATGCAGATACATCCCAACAAAATAAAACACTGATATTTTTGGGTTAGTACCTCAATATAAATAATCATCGTCAGTCAAATGCGATTGGAAAACATTATAATGCTATATCAAATTTTTGTCCCCCAAAATCCCAGACAGTATTTACTGTCATATCAAGGTAAGGTGGCAATTAACGAGTATTTTGAGAAACACACATGGAGGCGTGTTTGTTACTGCAAGAAATGCATTGTGTTTTAACTTTTTTTTTTCGGTGGGGTCTTTTACTAAATTAAGTTCCCAGTCTGGCAGAATGGTATTAGTAATGGTATGCAGCACATATGTGCAGCAGTGAACAACGTTAACTGCGTTAGCTCGTGAACTGGTTTGTATTCAGACTTGCTAGTCCTAGTGTTAGCTACTTAGCTGGCTAGCCGACTGTTGTAAGGACACGGGGTAACGCTGGCGTTTGCTAGTAGCCTAGTTAGTTTAAATACGCGAGCAAAAACGTAGTCAACTGTGTAAACTCACACCCAGTGCCCAATAAAGAGAAAAAACTTTTAACATGGTTTATTTACGTGATTTATGCTTTAACGCTAGTTAGCTTACAGTCACTCATTAGCCTGGGACATGCCAGACTCACGGCCTCCTTCCTTCGTATTTAGCCAACTTGGAGTTAAATGTTTCACACAAAATGACTCAAAGTAATATGCATCTATATAAAACTAATAAACAATCAACATGGAATTACCTGATAGGGTTCAGGAACACTTTAGAAGCTGCATTGATCACAGTTAAACGTCCCAAGCCGAGAAGTGACATTGAGGACGCCATGACTGTTGTCAACAATGACGTACGGCGAACGCGAAGGAACAAACAGTACGAGCTGGTGAGTAAGACAGCTGGTCGAGAATTGGAGGAGTGATGCCAGCAACTAAAATTACTTTACAGGGATGTGTCACATACAGTGAAACATGTCCAGACATATCTAGCGTCTATTCACCCCACTGATGTTGTTGTTTCATTTCACAAATAACGATGATGGGGGTGTTAACGGAAAGAAGCCCAGCACATCCAGAGGAATTTACTTTTGGATTCTAGAAATGGCTTCCTTCTCCTACAAGATTATGTTTTCCCCTTTTCCTTTCTTCTATTTTGCTTCATAAAATTATCAGTATATACAACAGTTCTTAAACTTAGCTTTGACTAAACTGCAGTTCAAATATATCTAAAACGTTTATTAAACTTGGTTGCTATTCAAACATTCCCTTTCTAAATTGTTTTAATGAGTTTAACTGACTTTAAGAGCTCTTCCCTTTGATATTGCAGCTAATTTATGACATTTATAATAATTATTGCATGTACATATGCATATGATAAGAAAACAAATGCACTTTTTATGAGATGATTGTAGGGATAAAACACTATTATTTGCTGTACTAACCTAAACATTCTGCAGTATAACTTGTTAATTTATTTGAGCATTCAGTCAGTGTTTTATTGAAACATACTGTATTAGAGGTGGTAAAATCACCAAGTTCAGAGGAGTTTTTGATTTTGGCTAATCTGAATAAATTGAATACCTTATCACTCTGGATTGAGTTGAAATACAGTTCAATCCTTGAAAGGATTGATTCCACAGTGTAAACAGATTTGTCAAATGTCTAATGATAGATATCTCATTGCCAAACCTTAAACTGTATGTATGTCTAACAGTTTGATCTAGGGCCAAACTTCCCCTTTGAATTAATCACATGCACTGGCATTATGTTTAACTACCTGTTATTCACAAATCAATAATACAGCAGAGTCAGAAAAAGTATAAGGAAAAAAACTTTTATTGTTTCACTCTTCATATCTGTACAAATACCATCAAACTTTGTATGTACATATGACATTTACATAAAAAATACAAAACTATATATTCATAACAGAATTTTGTATTTCTCTTGTGATGTTTGAAATAAAAATGCATTCTGAAAAAAACAAAAAAAAAAACAACAACAAAAAGAAACAAAGTGATGAAGTCTGATATAGTGTAGAGTACTGCAGTTCGTTAGTCCTATTTGAGCTCTGCGAGAGCAATATGGAACACATTGGCAAGAAGACAGCACACAAATGTTAATGGCACATTGTTTCCAAAATAATCAAGTATCATCCAAAACTTACCTCTGCTCTAATGTGGTGAGACAAAATTATTATTTTACTATTGAATGATGTCTAAAGTTGTCGTCTCCGTGTGGAAACAAATCTAAAGGGCTGTAACTGAGGAATAACCAAAGAATAAGAAAAGAAAAACAAATGGCTCTTTTTTTTCTCTTCCATTTCATCGTTTCATCCATTACATCACTGCTGTGTTGCATTCAATGCTCTTTTGCGAAACCATTGAGAGAATCCCTTTGGTCAGTTATTATGAGTTGTAAACAAACCAGAAACACTTTATGTACATAAAATGATTGATATATTCCCAATAAATAAACACACAGCCTAAACATGCATTTACGTATGTGTGACATAAACATCTGTGATAGAGATTTGACAGAAACAAGCAGATTTTTACAGCTCAGGGAATGCAATTTACAGCTTGTAGAGGACTTATACTTACACGGTAACATGACAAATAAATAACACTGCTTCTCTTTGGACAAATATATTTCTTCATGATAAAAAAAAAAAAGAAAGTAAAAGGAACAACATAAAAGGGGGAAATGAGTGGTAACACAAAATATCATGGTAGATAGTAAGCCTGACAATGTAAATGTATAAATTATAAAACACAAAAAAGTATAAATAAACATCTAGCAGACTGAACTATATGTATACTTCCTTTTTCTTTAAAAAATAAATAAGCATACACATAATGTACAGTATGGACATGATTCCTTGCCCTAGGACTGTTCCCCTAGTGATGAGAGCCTATCCATCCAGTATAGAAGATAAATGGACATAGGCCATGTAGTCTGAGTCCTCATCTTCCTCATCCTCCTCCTGGTCTTCTGTAATGGCTATATGGGAGAATATATGGTAGCTATTGTATGAATATGGACTACAACAGCGTAGAATATCACTGAATGTTCTCAACAAAAAAAAAACTCACAGCAAAGCCACTGGCACACAGCCTCCATTTTGTTTCTTTTTTTTTTTTTTTTTTTAGTCGTTTGAGTGTGTGTGCATATGTTTCTATTTATGTGTGTGTGTGTGTGCGTGTGTGTGTGTGAGTGTGAGTGAGGCATCAACAATTACTGTGGCATCCCCAATTATGCAACTTCCATTTACATAATCTAGCAAGTCAGGGCTGCAACAAGAGAAAAAAAGTGGGTTGATGGAAAAGAGGGGTGGATGGGAGTTTGAGGGAGGGGAAGGAGGTTACAAGGTGGGGGTGGGGGGGTTGGTTGGCGGGTATTTTGGGGGGGGGGGGGGGGGGGGGGGGGCGACTGGGGACTGGGGCTGATGGTTCCAGTGGCTCGGGTCTCTTTTGGGCAGATTCCTGAAAGCAGACACACATAACACAGAAAAGTGCTCTTGTGTTCTTGGATTTGCTAGTTTCTTTGTTCTGATCATTGTTTTAACTTCTGGCTCAAACTTACAGGGAGGGAGGACTCTGTGTCACAGCCTGGACTTAGCAAGCAGGTCAGAGATCATCAACACAGTTCTGAGGTATTTTCTTTTCTTTTTACAGAAGAGATTTACATTGGACACATAAAAAAAAAGCACACAAGCAAGAGCAAGAGTGACAATACAAAAAGAAAAAAAAAAAACAGGCAGTCCCTCATCAATCCATATGGATTTGTAATTTATGATACATATTCTGATAGACAACACATTCACTGGAAACAGCACAGACAATAAAGGTTAGCTGATAAATGTTAGCTTTTCTCCTATTGAAGAGATGAGAAGTAAGAGAGCGTGGTTCTACAAGCTTCTTATGCTTATCCTGCACACTGTAAAGTATCACATTTATATTTAGCTCATGAGGTGATCATAAAGTTGGTCCCTTGGATTCCATCGCATACCTTAGGCACATCACATTAAGATATTTAGTCAGGAGAAAGAAACTAACAAGGAGACATTCTTCTACATTGCAACTTGGAATGTAAATTTGATACTTCCTTGTGGCTATAGTTAAAATTTTTTGATGGTTTACGCCCCAGATCGGTGAGCGCATGAGTGGCTCGCTCTGGTCTGCAGATAGGTAGTCTACGCGAATAACAACGTCAACATCCATCGTCGTCATCACTAACATGGCACCAATGTTACAATCACCTTATGCACATCATATGAGTATATGTTCTTATGGACATGTTGGCAGTGTGGTGTATGTCACAAGAGGCAGTGCATTTTGAATTGATTGATTACAGCCAAAAAGCAACAAAAAGAAAAACAATACAAGTACACCATTCCTATGAAATTAGCAATGTGACCATGGAATTTACAAGCTGTAAAGATATGACCACTATCATAAAAATAAACCGTTAATGATTAAAAACCTGCATGAGATTTAAGGCAACCTGCCCCTGCAGGTCACTAGCATGTCCATAAACTTAACTAGTTTTAAATATCAAGATTGTTCCACTGCAAACAAAATTAGTCTCCTTTATTATTAGTTGTGATGCTAATGAAGTTAACTTTCCCCAGACTCTTAGTTAGAGACTGCTGATATAGAATAGTGTTTTTTCATTCACCTTCCTGTTACTTTGTTTTGCAGAAGAATTGAAAAAAGTAAATTTAAAACAAAACGAAACAAGAACACAAGAACAAAAGCCAGCGACAAAGACAATGTCATGCAAGTTCTTCCATTCCCAAGTCCTTTCTGCTTGCTTAAGCTGTGCTTGGTGGTGTGGCTGGGGTGGGAGTTTGGGGAGAGTTGGGGTGGGGTGGGGGGGCACTTTCAGGGGGAGGTTTTTGTTGGGAAAGCAACATGGAATATTGTCTTTTGCTTGGAGAGGGGAGGGGGGGTGTTTTGTTTGCTTTTTTTTTCATATTTTGCTTTTGTTATTTACTTACAGTTGCAAGATCCCGAGTGCTTGACTTCCAGCAGCACACCCATAGAACAAGCAGCTTGCTTCATGGCACATTCACTGGGATATGTGGTGTTGTCGCTGGCACACACCGCCTCGTCCGTCCTGCTCTCCGGACAGGTCTCGTCACACAGTGAGCAGCGGCCCCGGCTCATTCGAGCATCCCACAGACACTTTTTCCCGACACTGCACTGGATGTCCTCACACGACTTGGCCTCTACAAAGAGAGAGGAAGAAATCAGCACAGAGGAAATCTTTGATTAGATGGATTATCATGAACGCTTTTCAAGCAGGATCAGATGACTGCTGAGTTTTTGAAGAACTAAGCTAGGAATAAAAACTAAATCCTATTTTATAGGCTTAGGTCTTGTGGCAGGGAACAAAAAGTCATGTTTTAATTAGCATTTTTAAGTCTACATGATTTAGATTGACTGCTTTCTGGATAAGAATCCATCTGACTCAAATATTAACTTGAAGCATGTCTTCATGGCCCCCAGCACTCCCCTGTTTTGCTCTCTTTCTCCCTCCCCCTCTCCTTCCCTCTCTCCCATATGGGATAGTGCTGCCAACATCAGGAAATAATAAGATGTCTATCATTTCTTGAGCAAACACAAGCAACTACCAAACTCCCTCCCTCTCTCTCTCTCTCTCTCTCTCTCTCTCTCTCTCTCTCTCTCTCTCTCTAAGACCCCCTCCTCAGTGGAATGTTGGCAAAAATGAACAGTGAAAAACTGCAGAGCTGGCCAGGAAGAAAATGCACTCAAATAATATTCAAAGTCAGTGACTGGAGGCGCTGCACAGGGAGCAAAAGTCTCATGCTCTCATGTCTCTAGCTGCAGACTTACTGATGCATTTTCCCTCATACGCCACTCCAATAGATCTGCCGAGGAGACAGGTAGCTCTTCTCAGGTGACACGCGCTGGCATAGATGATCCCGTCGTTTCCACACAGGTACTGCTCGGGCGACGTCACCTCGGGGCAAATCCGATTACACGTCACACAATATGCGTTATTTGTCTGGTCCACGACGCATGTGGAGCTGCCGGGGCACAAGACGTCACGGCACGTTTCTGTCGAGACAAAGAAACGAGGAAGATTTTGTTCAAACTGGCGTGAAATGAAAGAAAAAATTACAACAACCCGTTGGATTCTTGGCACGTGCAGCTTTAAAACACGTGGAATCTAATAAGTGGGTGGAATTAGAGATAATATATACTTACTCTTGCACTTCCCCTGGTACTGCACGTCCAGGTCGGGGTGGCCTTTGCATTTCGCCTTCAGCAGTGCGCATTCGTCTTTGTAGGTCTTTCCATCTGAGCCGCAGACCGGTCCTTTCCAGGTGATGTTGGAGCAGTCTGGTGCGCACACGCAGCGTGGCTTACTTCTTCTGTTCATCTTGCACCTCTTTCCAGGCCCACAGTCAACATTATCACAGGTTTCTAAAATAAAAGGTCTGTGTTAGGTGATGCTGATGAGGCTTTTGGCCCTTTGCGTAAAATCACTCTGGCGCATAAAGTGCACACTAAAGAGATCATTTACGCACTTTGCTGTGCGTAAATCAGATCATCGCTAGGATTTATGAAACGAAATGACTTGGGATGTTTATTGTGAGAAAACGAAGGGAAATGAGTGCACCTCCACCTTTGCAAGGTATGCAATTGGGGGCTCCGCCATTGAAGATCATCCACCTAAAGAGCGTGCTGTTAGGGACGTCCTCCTCGGTCCAGGACGTCCCCAGTCTTCCACTACGACAGCACTCCTCCCTGCTCATTCCCGGCATGTAGAGCACCTGGCACCTCCCGTTCTTCCCCTGCTGCAACCAGCAGTTCCCAGCTGTAAACAGAAAAAACACAAGACAACCTCAAATGTCGCATGTTGAACGCTTGAAAACCGCTGACCCAGACGCACTAGACACTCACGCAGCCCGTATTATCCGAGACGCTCCCTCCCTCCCCTTTCGCCCTCCCGGCAGTATTTTGTCTGATTTTTTTTTTTTTTTTTTTTTTTGCAGACTGTTAACACTTGCCTATCCCATCTGTGACTGACAGCCCTTACAATGCAGCCACAAACCAAAAAAGTAATAAGAATCTTTCGAGGGGGGCTGTGGGGTTGCCCCTTATCCCCCAGTCTCCTTGTTATCACTGGACAGAAAGTGGAGCGTCTAGACATAGCAGCCAATCTCCCTCAGAAAACCACGGTCTTTAGGTAACAAGGCTAAACACACCACCGTCTCCAACGCCTCAGAACAATATCCCAGACATACACCCACCAAACAATGCCTTATTTACCAAGAAACCAGAGTAAAGTTCATTTTAAACATATGCAAATAAAAAACTGAGTCGTTATCCTAAATCTATGGCACAAAAATATCCTTTGATCCAGACAAGAGCAGAATCTCTAAACCGACACAGACACACATGACATGAAGTGTCTATGAACTGGTTTGTTTCTTAAATTGAAGAGATAATTCCATTGTATCTATTTGAACTATAAGATCCCAAACAAAGAGCGGTAGGTGCAAAAGTCTGTAGTTGTACTATGTTTTGTAATAACAAAAGAAGACACTAACAAAAAAGCATTTTTGTACACAATGCTGAATGGTTGCGTGTGGTAAATTTATAAATAACACGCTCATAAACTCACAGTGGACATTCTGAAGTTTGTTCCAGGTTAGACGACAACACCGCGAGACAGTAAATGCTCATACAAAAGTATCAGAATATGCTCAGATATTGTGGGAAGCTGACGCTGCCACCAACACGGCGTGGTGGCTTAAGTGTGTGCGCCTGGCGAGGGCTGCAAAACTTGCCATAGTCTCACTTTGAAGTGTCCCATATGGCACCTGTTTTATGGACACTTTACGCACGCACTGTCTGATGTAGAGAGAGTTTTATCAGCGGGGGGAAAAAAGGGTGCTCACTTTGAAAAGTTTGTCGGCTGGAGCAAGTAACCGACACTCGTGCGCGTTTTTGCGGCTGACAGCAGTCGAAGTTTCTCAAAAACGGAGAGGAATAAAAGAAAATTGATGAAGAGAAGCTTACCTTGAACTTTTTGATGTTCCATGAGGTGACAAAGCCATATGAAGAAGAGAAAAATGCCCGGGTGGAGGTGGTGTTTCAGCATCCTAAACATGATGGAGAGGCAAAGTGAACCACGTATTTGACACAGGCAGCGCAAAAGTAATCTGCTTAAGGTGGCAGTGTTGAATAAGTGTCAGTCTGAGAATGCAGCCTCTCTTTTTAAATCTATAAGGGGTCTCGGGTTGACTGTCTCTGGTGGGCGGTCTCCTCTTCTGTGGGGGTGGGGAGATTTTTTTTTTTCTTACCAAAGTTTTTTCAATCCTAATCAGGTGACATCGTTACAAGCAACTTTCTCTCGCCACAACAATTAAAGAATATGAAAGTGTGGATTTGGAATAAAACACCAAACTTGGGAATTTTGCGGTTTTTCAGTCTAACAAAGGAAAAAGACTAAATGTGGCAGTTGATATGAATTTGGTTGTGATGGAGAATATGGAGAATGTTATTAGTGTGTCACTTTAATCGTTTTAGTTTTTTCAAATCACATCGCATCAGTGTGGGGCGGACAGCTCGTTTTTACGCATGGCTTGGGTATGCGCCTTGAAAGCCATAATAATAATAATAGGCTAATAATAATAATAATAATAATAATAATAATAATAATAATAATGCAAATTTTTATTAATCTATCAAGACCTTTATTACTGTATAATCTAACAGGCCCACAGCCAACATACCTATGCGGGCATTCCATCAGTCCTTCAAATTAAGAGTACTAGGCTACTTGGCGGTAACTGATATTTTTTCCACCAACTGCAGGCAAAAGTGTAAATCTTTTGATGAGAGTTGCCTTTTGGAATATATCCCAGCCCAGACAATAATAGAATTCATAGTAGTCCGCAGCCGCACTGCTAATATTAGAACAGACAGTTGTTTGGGTTTCTCTCCCGGGTCAAGCTTTTAAATATAATCAAACCTGTTTCCGAAGAGGCTTCAGACAGAGGAACGGGGTGTTGCGTTTCATTGAATGAAACACACACACACACGCACGCACGCACGCACGTACACACCTCCACACATACACAAGGCTCTCCACTCACTGACGCACAGGCTGGACTCCTTCAGAAGTCCTTGCGCGACCTCTTCAGCGGAACTCTGGTTACAGCTCTCCAGAGCAAAGAGTAAAGTGTCTGAAGCGCGAACAAGACACCAGCGAGTTCATCATGTGTCAGGACGAGCAGAAGACACTGTCATCTCTCTGTTTATTTCAAGCGAAATACCACTAAGTATAAAGTTTATCTACAAAACATGAGCATACATATCCAATCAAAAACTCTACAATCTTCTTACATATTCACATCTGTAAGTGTGACTGAACCGGAACAGTTACTATAGCTGCCTTATATCAGTTTATGTAGTAGGCAAATATGCAACAAATATTATCCTAAAAGAAAAATAATTTTTCTCGTTTTTTGAGGTTTGTGCTGTTTCCATCTCAGGTTCAGGCTACAATTCTTGTTGATGTATTTTCATCCCAAACAGCACTGGGCAATTATTATTAATGGTATTATAAACAATCAGTAACACAAACGTCCAATGATTAGAGGCCATATCTGATACACAGGCAACAAAGAGGTTTTACAACAACATACATAAAATTTACCATGAAGAAAAAAATCACCATACAGACTAATACAAGCTACAAGCTTTTACCTGTTCTTCAGTAAAGGGAGACTGTTTGATCTCTAGTGCTAGATTTAGTTTGTTAGTGCATAAGGGAGCTTCTTGCAGTCTCATTTAAGGTGTGCCCTTTTTGTGATCCAGTGTTGGAGTTCATAGCGCTCAGATCAGACAGCTGCACTGAAGAAGAAGAAGAAGAAGAAGAAAATGAACTGCTTCCAAAATCTAATCAGCTATCACATCACATATTACCTTCTTTAAATCATGATCAGAAACAGCAATCAGTTGGAAAACACACAATCTACAATGCAACCAAATTAAATCAATACAAATGGTCCAAAATATCTGGAATATGGATTAAAGCAAATATTTTAACGATGATCTCCGGCACTTATCAACTATGTTTGATCCTATGGTGGCAAATATATATATATATATATATATATATATATATATATTTTGTCCTTCTATTGATCTTGTTAATAATATCAAGGAGTCACCATGTTCTGAACTTCCAGGGGCATCTGTGATTAGATTATTCCACAGAAGAAACGGCAGGAATTTAGAGTCTGTGATGACTATAATCAGTGTCATTCAAATAACACAGCATCATGACATTTTAGATCATCACATATTTGGACTGAAGACTGAACATTATAGCCATAATTTCTTGTGAAGAAGTAAACGTCTCTCAGTGTTCCTTCATGTAATGAAAGCCAAACAAGGTGTCTGTCATCAACAAAATGATCCGTTTGATGGACACATTTACACTCACACTTACATGCCACATTTGAGGAGGTTTACTCTTTTCCATGTCGCCCGTACATCTCTTAGTGAAACAAGAATCTGGCAAATTTCACAACAATTAAATGTGTCAAATTAGTGACCCCGCATGGCCATTTAGGCTATTTAGATTTCAAATGTATTTGTGACATTTCCCTCTTTCAACAAATCTGAAAAGGTTCACTTGATGTTGAGTTATGTTCGACAAATCACTCAAGTGTCTGGTATGATTTGTGAGATCAGTGTCTTTGAAGAGGTGAAGTTTCCAAAACACTTCCTGACATGCGAGTACATTTCTGCCCCGCTGTATCAACTTTAAAGTGTTGGCTGTTGTCCTGAAGCCATAAATGGCGTCAGCAGAGGGACGACCAGGGCTCCCTGTCCCCGGCTCTGAGCTGAATTAGGTTCAAACGAATGATTGGTGCTTTGCGACTTGAAGTAAAACCACTGCCATAGATTATGATATGGAACTGATGGGTTGCACAAACTCCTGATGCCATGAGGGGGATGACATTTATTCAGCTTTAATTTGATCCAGACTCCAGGCAGGAATTCTGTGCAGCTCCAGCTCTGCCAATCTAGTGTGAACATGCGTGACAAAATGTTTTTTATTAACGATTAAATCCAAGGAAAAATTCAGGGTCTAGCCTCCATCATAACAGCTCATCAGCGATTTATCAAGTTAATGACAATCCTCCTTAAAAGTCTGGAACCAGTGAGGATTACATTCAAGATTTTGCAATTGGTTTCACTAGGAGCAAACAAAGGCAATTCCTTATCAAATCATTTGTTATGACATCATTTTAGATTCACAAGAACATTGCAGCAATTTGTGAGCAATCTTCCCACTGTGACATGGGTCAGTTGTTTGGCTATAACTGCCCATCATCTGCAGTAAACCCCAGTAGGATGAATTTACAAAGGTGTTCAAACATTTCCACTGTATCACATTTCAGCAACTATTTCAACACTGCTCCCTGTACACATATACATAGAATCCAAAGGACTGTTTCACAACACTGTAGCGCATGAGTAATTGTGGAACAGACCAGTCCAATCATTTATCAAATTCTATATATTCCCTCCAGCAAGAGGGACTCAAGCCCAGGATCCCAATAAACATGCTACTTATTAAAGACAAATAGCATACTCCACCCCGCCAGATCCAAGGAAATGAATGCTAAAGATTCTGCTGGGCGCCGGGGTTGGCTTGTTCAAAGGGAAAGTATTCAGAAACACATTCCAAAACAGTCAAGGGACAGACTAACCTGACTGTGGGAGAACATGACAGTCAAAAATGTGAGAAGGGGGAGAAATTTAATTGTACTGATGCGTGGAAGGGAGTGGTCTAAGTACGGTTCCTAGTAGGGTCAGAGAGAGAGAGAGGAGAGGAGACACAACACGACAAAGGACAATAGAAACACAATCCAAAATGGGTCATAATCATGATGTATTAATTGATAGTGGTGTGGAATTCAAGTCATCAACAGAGCAGAAGAGAAATAATGAGCAGCGCCAACATGTCATTTATATCATGCTGCCATCTTGTGGCAAAGCTGTGCCAATACACATTTAGATCCTGCAGGATCAACCTTGATCTAACGCTTCACAAACTTCCTACTGTAAGAGACAAAGGTACAGATCGGGTGTGTTTAAGGAGTAAATTT
The DNA here is from genome assembly GCF_021018895.1 of Seriola aureovittata. Classification (NCBI taxonomy): domain Eukaryota; kingdom Metazoa; phylum Chordata; class Actinopteri; order Carangiformes; family Carangidae; genus Seriola; species Seriola aureovittata. The sequence continues at coordinate 22,298,865 of NC_079368.1, forward strand.
ACTTAGTTGCTGCTTTTAGTGATCTGTAAGCAAACCTCTGTAATGAACACCACCTGCACATGGGGAACACAGTGGGTTTTGTGGATGTATGAATAGATAAACAATGTTAAAACGGAATAAGTCAATGAATCAATTAGTTGATTAACAGAAAATTAACCTGCAATTGAAAACATTTGCTGGTTCAAACTGTTTTTCTTTGTGTTACACGACAGTAATGTTTATATGTTGGACAAAGCAACCAATTTAAAAACATCAAATGTTTGGAACCTGAGAAACCATTGAAGGCATTTTTAAAAACCCTTTCCTGAAATTTAACAGGCAAAACTAGCAAATTATTCAATTATGAGAATAATGGTCAACAGCCACTGTAAACAACATGCTGGTAAAATATTCACACCTGACAAATTGTGCCACTAAAAAACATCTCAAACATCTCCAACATCACTAATATCTACAGTAACAATAACAACAGCATAGGTAGCTATTCCATGTGCCCGTATTGCCACTTATCTTTTCATATACAGTATAAACCCCAATAAGAAAGAATCATAATTTTATCTTACAGTATATACAGTACAAACAAAGAAACAGAGCGATGACGTATGTCACTCTCTCCAGGATAAGAATTATTTCCTTTTTTGCATTTAAACTACTGATATCAATAGTCTAAATGTAAGAAAAGTCCTGAGTGCCAGAGATGACAGTGGCAGTTCATGCTACAGACTGACGTGTGCCAACAAGTTCAACCTTTTGACAAATGATGATACGATGTCTCTGACAGAAGCTGTTATTTGTCGATCACGTTGCCCAGAGTTTGTCTAAACAAATGGCAATGCAGAAATAAGATGCCTTTACAGTGTAAATCTCAGGATGGCAACATTTGCATCCAAGTCGATGATGTCATCTAAGGCCTAAATAAAGTATCGTATATGGTTCTGTCATGTAGGGAAAAAATACAGTTTTTACATTTATTAAAAGTCAGTGCATAACATGACTAGTCAATGTATAGTCCACAAACCAAAGACTGCCAACGATCCTCTGTATAATGGACAGAGAATCTAATTCCAGTTATCTACAAAATGGCCCGTTTCCATTCATTAAAATGTCCAATTTCCAGTGATTGAGCTACAGTCCACTTGCACTTAAAAAGAACTAGTGAGAAGTACCAGTATCCACACTGGAAACAATCCAGTGCAGAGAGAGAATGCTGCGGTTTCGTCTTCAGTTTTCACAGCACTTCATCCACATGTGCATGACTCTGCCTGTCTTCATCAGCCTCCCTCTGGAGCTGCTGGTACTTTCTTTTGAAAAACCCAAACTAGGAAGATAACAGATTAAGTTTAGAGACAGTTGTAATGTCAGTTACGATATTTGATACAAAAAAGAATCAATAAAAAATGTGCACATTAGAGTTTCCAGTGTATGTTATCAGTTATATACCTATAAAGCATTAATGTAATGAACTTACATAGCCTATTTTTCTCATATCCAGATATACTGTATATATACTGTAAAAACACTGCATTGCATGCATAGTAGATTGTTTTTCCTTCTTAAGCTGCACATCTCTATGAAAACAGATCAGGTTCATTCTCTTCTCTCACAGAGGTGAAATGCTCATGTTTACAAATCGGACATGAAGTGGACATATATGAATAATTTACTGATGCTCCCCTGCATGCTGAAATTATCTTCACCAAGACGTTAGACAAACATGTACCTTCCACAGCAGTCCGACAGCCAGAGCCAACAGCAGCAGCCCGGCAATGGCGCTGCCAACTATCACTCCTACTGGAACATCACCTTTCTCTCCGGGTTTACTGATCGTCAGCATCACCTGGACAGCAGCAGGACAGATGCGGCATGACAAACAAAAATTAAACAGGCACTTCACACATCACACTATACCCCTATAGGTTTGAGAGAAAAAACATGTAAAATGTCATGCTTTTGTAATAGAGAGATTAAAATCAAGCTTTTTTTTAGTGTAGAAAAATTCATGTTGCTTTTTCACATGTTCTTGCTCAACAATGGTGTTGCAGTAAGAGAACAGAGTAAACTCATGAGATCCAGTAAGTAAGATAAAATGTGTTGATGTCTTAATGTGAGGCACAAAATCTAGAAGTTGAAATGAGATCTTACTGGAAGCTGTTTGTGGCTGATGAGAAGCAGATCGGGGTCAGCGGTCTCGACATTGACACTGGAGGTCAGCACAGTGGTCTGATAGGCGGCCTGTCAAAACAACATTTATACAAATCAGAGCACTAAAAGCAATTTATTAATCAGCAACAGAAGAAAATTAACGGTAATAAAAGCAGACAAAACAACCAATATTATAAAATTCCCTATTGAATACATTTACCGAAATAAAGGTGCCGCTCCAGATCCTTGTTTTAACTTCCACAAAGTAGTCACTCTTAACTTCAGTGTCTTTGAGGATGCATTTTAGATGCTTGCATTTTGCACTCTTGCAGTCCTAAATACGTAATAAAAGGAAATCAGTACACAACAATAATTTCAAATTACAGTGTCTTCTGTATCTGGATTATTTGTAAAAAAAAAACAAAAAAATAAATAACATTTCTATATGCAGTTTTTAATTTTATTATTCAAAGATCTATAGAAACTATGAAGTTAAATTAAACATCAATCAATCAATATATCATGTTATTACTGCATATTAAAAAGTGAAAAATATGCTTAAGGTACCTCGTGTGCACACACATAGATTTACGTTTGTGCCTTACAGCTTCTCTGAGATAAAAGTGAAAAATGTTGCTTGGAAAGATGTGATCTGAGAAACATCTCAGCACTTTGATGTATATAAAGAGAGAAATAAGTGACTAACCAGCGTCTCCGTGCCTTTGAGGTTCTCCTCAGAGAAAGACGCTTTGTGGCTTTTCACACCGATCTTCAGAGGATCAACCAGGCCGCTTGAATCACAGCTGACAGACCCTCCCTACAGGTGGAGAAGTCTCATGTCATTTATGCAATAGATGCTGTGGTCCAAATCATACAGTAAAACTCGTTTTACACACCCTGACTTAGGAGCAGTTTGGTAACAAGCTATATTGCAGATTTGGTGTCAACTAGGATATTTCTCAGAAAAGTTTTTTGCTCACTGCTTGTGTGTCCACTTTGGTCACATAGAGGAGCGGATTTCCACCTTCAGTGGTCATTGGCAGAGCGATGATCAGATACAGGAGGCTGACCGGGAAGTTACCTGTTGAAACCTTTAAAAACAATTTGTTTTAATAAATAATTGAAATCTAAAGTGAATATGAGAACTACATGATGACATTTTAAGAGACTGACTCATTTACTGCACCTTCACTGTAAAGTTAAACTCTGGGCCGATGTCGTCTAGAGTTTTCACCGTTGTTACTACTTGATTGGTTGAATTTGCCACGTAAAAATTGATATTTGACCGCCTAGGACAAAGAGACCATAAAAGGTAACATTTTAATTTATTTGCCATCAACCACTGTCAATCTTACACTGCAGGAACAAAATCAGTCACAAAACGTAAGATCACCTGGATAAAACGATCCCTGTATCATACTGAACAGGAATGGATATGTCCACATTGTTGTCCGCAGGTTTTTCCTCTTTACCATCACTGTAAAGAAAAAAAAAAGGGAAAGAAATTGTTACATGTGAATAATTTTAATTAAGAGGCACAATTTTTCATTGAATTTCTATTTAGATTCAGTTTAAATACCTCTTGGCCTCAAATTTCACCTGAGCTCGTTTTTGCGGCTGATCGAGACTGTATTCAAAATTGATTTCAAATTTCACCTGTAATGAAATAACATGCTTTGCATCAACTTCTGTAACTGGTCAAACAAAGAACCTGGTACGAAATAATTTCAAAGCAGTTTACAAGTAGCAAAATGTTTTTTTTTCTTGCATTTACCTCTTCATCTTTTTTTAATGCCGGGTATCCCACCTGGCAAGCGACAGTTTGTGTTTCTGTTGAGCTGCACTTGACTCCATCCGTCTGTCAATTTATAGATAAGACCAGTGCATAAGTGTTGTGTTCATTAGTTAATTACACTGACAGCGCATTACAATAAGGCTGGAAACCTCTTTAATGTTATTCAAACACTTATTCACCTGCACAGGTAGAAAAACAGAAAATGTTCCTTCACACTCTTCCCCACTAAATGTCGAAAAAATGGGTTATATTGATTTTTTAAAAATGTGTTAAATGATTTGATGATGATGCATTTATTCAGCGTGCGTGTGATTTTGTGACAATTAAGTTGAAGGATTTTTTTTCACATTAGCATCATGTCAACATAACCTTTTTTTAAGCCACTCACTGGAGGAAAGACGGAGGAGTAGTAGAGGTTGCTGGAGAACGTGGCCAGGACCTGAGTGTTGTACGCGTTCTCCTTTTTGTTCTTCACGGCGACTTCAAATGACAGTTCTCGGTTGTTAGCGCTGACCACAATGGGAGCTGAGCTGCAACACAAGAGCTCCGATTATTATCCTCTGCATTCATGTGATTTAATCTGTGTACGACACAGATTTAACTATGAGTACTGTCTAATTGACCAGAGGGGTGGTTAAAGTTACCTTTTCCCTGGACCTACTGTGAGCTGTGGGTGATTGACTCATATTGTTTAAAAGACTGTTGGTCTGTCTCTTTTTTCTTTATCATCTATAAATACAGGGGAGACATGCAGTATCTAAACGTGAAGTTATCCAGATGAACACTACTGCATCTAGGCCCACTTGAAAATGCTCAACACAGTATTTATATAGAAAGGAATAGCAGGGCCTTCCTTAAGTTTAAGAAACACAAAAATAGGCAAAAAGATCCAAGTCTACAAAAACAAAAATCAATAGCAGCTGCAAAAAACCACATGTGATCAAATGTGTATGAATGTGAGAAAACACTTTCAGTGTTGAATGTTCTCTGTAAAGTCATTGTTCATATCCTTTCATCTGAGTTAATTCACTCCCACATCTGACCTCACCATTTTATAGGCTATGAAGTTGTTGTATACACTGGAAAACTTTAATTTGTGCAGCTATAAACAATTAAGACAGACTCATAAAACAGAGAAAATAGAAAATGGTGTAATGGTTGTTCGGAGTTACCAGGGCACAACATCAAATAGAGGATTGCCCATTTTACCAGTACTGTAATATCAGCAGGTCAGTTCAGTACAGCCCCCCCCAGAGGCTGCTAGAGGAGCTTTTACCCAGTCCTGTTTACAAATATGTAACATGGTGTACCATGACAGCAGAAATATGTGAAGCTGTGTAATTTGACAATCTGTTTCTCAGAGGCCTCAGAAAAAAGTATTTCTTTAAAACATTAAATATTAATGACTTAATAAGCAACACTTAAAATTAATATTAAGAAAGAATTATTTTTAGTTTGTATCTATTAAGTGTTTAACAGTCACTTCATCAGGACTGTGTGTGTGTGGTTTGATGACATTTGACCGACAGTAGTCTGACAACATAAGCAACCTAATAATAATAATAATAATAATCTGATTCAAGGACTTGAAGAATCGGCTTGCTTCACAGACATGCATAACTTTTCTCAACAAAGCCGTGCCCACCTCCAACCAGCGAGCAGAGCACAGATACACAGACAAATACAGAACTCTCTCATGTGGAACAAGACAACTGCTCTAACTGGCCAAAAGCTTTATCTTTCTGTGCTGTAAGGCCCCATTACTGTATTAAAAAGCTGATTGAGAAATTCTTTTCAGGGCCTTTAGCACAAGTATCACGTATCCTCACTTCACAAATGACAGACATAATCTTGCCCAGGCTTGTTATTGTACTAAACACTTGATACAGGTCAGTGATTCTCACCTGGACGCCTTCGAGTCTGTCTTCACTCTCAGCACCAGGTCACTGATGCACACGTCATCAGAGCCACAGTCTTTTGTGAAGGGGATCTGAAACAATAACAGAGCAGCGAATTCAGCACAAGATGCTGCTTCACTTTTCAAAGGCAACTTTTCAACTCATGCCTATTCTCCTTTAATCTCTATAGAATTGGAAAAAACATAACATAAATGAAACCTATTATATTACTACAGCATGGGGTGAACTTTAATTTTGTTTTTAGGAAACCACGTAGTGTGTACATCTGCAAAACTTGCGTGAACACAAAATAACAAGTATGTTTAAAGTCTTCTGTCACCGGATATGTTTGTTGTAGATCATTGGACACCAAAGACTATGTCTGATTCACGTAGTGTATCAGTCACTTACAAAGAACTGCGAGGCCTTTGGAAAAAACTTATCGAGGACAGGATTCACATCTGCATTCTGCTGCTCGATTTCCACTTTCAGACTGAGGGAATTCACAAAGTCTGGAGTCTCCTGTTTAAGACATCATATATGGACAAATGAGGAGATAATTATCAAAAATACTTTATGTCTTTTTTAGACAAAAAGTAATAGTAATATATACACAAGCCTTATAAAGGTGCTCACATGAAAACAGTCAATGATGCCTGAACATTACCTGAACATAAACCTGGTAGTCTCTACACAGGGGTGTAGATGATATTTTTGCCTTTTCTGTGAGGAAGCGCTCATTGTTTTTTGTAAACATTCCTCTTGACGTCACTCGTGAAGCCTGTAAGTCGGCATCCAGAGTCAAAGTGTAGGATATATCTGAAAGAAAGTAAGGAAGACTGTATATGCATACACACTTTGACATCTGAGTGCAATCGTTTTTTGGGGATTTTTTTTCTTGAAAATGATTAAGTTGGGATTTGAATGTCTTTCAGCAATAGTTTCCATTTTGGGAAATAGGCTTATTCACATTTGTTAGAGTTAGATAAGAAGTTAGATACCACTTTCATGTCTGTACTCAAAAATACAATGTTACAGCCAGCAGCTAGTTAGCTTAGCTTAGCATAAAGGAAACAGCCAGTCTCACTCTGGTCACAAATTCACAAAATGTTTTCCAAAAATACTGAACTATTACTTTAAGTAAAAGGAGTCTACATATTCTTGAGAAGCCTAACAGGCGATCTGATTTACCGATGGGTCCAACAGGATTCTTAGGCCTGAATTCAGCACTGAAACAGAGGTTGGTGTTGAAACATGAAAGCTTTCGCCCGTTTATGTCACAGGGTTTGTTGAAGATGTTGATTTTATTGGGGTTGAAAGAAGCCTTGGCTGTGACATATGCCACACCTCGGGACCTGAAAAACATGTGTAATTTCAAAATATCATCAGCCTTGCAAGTTCCAACATAATGGGTTCATCAATGTTTCCACATATTGTGCTGGATTGACTCACCAGAGCTGCACCACTTTGCCATAGGCACCAACTGAGATGTCTGGGAGTGTATCATCATTCAGATCTTTGAAGCTATCTAGGGACCTTCCAAAATACTGCAACTGAGAATCCAGTTTGGAGCCAAGGATTCTCTGAAAAGTTAAATTAACCAAATGTGATATAGAGTATGTGTCATATGAAAGACAAACATTAATTTGAATTCATTCATCAACGGTTTCTCTCCGTACCTGTGAGAACTCTTTGTTTAAAGTCTTCTTCTCTCCATTGTAGATGTAAATGACGCCTTTTTGTTTGTCCTCTAGTGGCGCTCCAACTACAATATCGTTGTAACCATCAAGGTCCAGGTCAGGAATGGCAGAGATAGCCATCCCGAATCGTGCGTTTTCAGTCGGGGGTGGGCCATTGAGGAACCCCTGCTCGTTCAGTATACCCTTCAAATGGTAAGACAGAGAAAGTCTGAGCTTGGCAGGGCTAAACGTCACGCTACAGCTCCTTTAAGCTTAACAATAAATGAAATCCACGTCATCTACTAGACAAACTGAGGGCTTATACTCATTTTTACCTTGGTGACGGAGAAGAGATAGACCCTGCCTTCCTCTCTCTTTAGCTCGCTCATGAACATGGGCGCACCAACCAGTAGGAGGTCTGTCACCCCGTCTTTGTCCACGTCCAGGGAGCACAAGACGCTTCCAAAGTATGACCCTATCTAGGACAACAATTGCCAGCTGTTAATTAATGACGACACCGCATGTATACAGTTGGCTCAATGTGAACAGCATATCCTCCAGCGTCAGTACCTGTTTCCCTCTTTCTGAGTCTATGATAGCAGATTGCTTCCGAGCGTTGACAGTGTAGACGATTACTTGTCCAGAGTGGTTGGAGCGAGGTGCACCCGCCACAAAGTATAGTGTAGAGCCATCGTTCAGCGTGGTGACGGAGTAACCTGGAAATGCCCACAGGTAACACATTTACTAGCTGACATCTTATTACTTGAACAGTGATGGATTGTAACTAAGTATATTTACTAAGTACTGTACTTAAAAACAATTTTGAAGTATTTCGTGTTACTTTGCTACATTTCAGAGGGAAATGTTTTCCTGTTAACACCACTATATTAATTTGAAAGGTATAATTACTTGTTACTCTGCAAATTACAGGCTCTGCACACTTACACAACAGTTTTCAGTTACTCTGGCTAATTAAACCTCTAATCAAGCATAAGTTGGTTGGAAACAAGTGATTTCACTGAACTCTATGTAGATAAATGCCATATTTCCATATGGTTTCATCCTCTTCTTCTGCAATACTTATACTGTAATGGCACCTGACAGAAGAATTAGTGCCATCAGCTGTTTATCTTGAATCAACTCCTATTATTCAGCGGCAGTGAATGGAAACATGCATTCATTTGTATTTGGGTTGGTTATTTGCACTACCTTTGATTGGAAACCCTGATAGGGTTGTCCTGCCTCAGCAGGTACGACAAAATCAACAAAAGCTGTCCTGAGAAGACGTCTTGTTAGGCAACACAAGTGAAAAAACCTGTGTCAATGGATTATGGGTGTGCAGGGGTTTCAGGAGTTCTCATGCAAAATACAGTATATGATTATCCCAATAAAATATGACGCAATACTACATACAACTACGTACTGCTCTACAAGCTTCAACATGAATATGCTGTTTATAAGTATCTGTAGTTCACTTAGTACTTTTACTTTTAAGTAACTGTTTGACTCCGACACACTCGTGTACTTTAACTGAAGTAATATTTTGCATGCAGGACCTAATTGTACCATAGTATATACACTGTAGTATTGCTACTTTTACTTAAAGGACCAGTGTATAAGATTTAGAGGCAGCTAGCAGTGAGACTGCAGCTTGCAACCAACGGAAACCCCTCCCGTCACCCCTCCCTTTCCAAGCAGGGAGCAAGGGAACCGACGGTGGCCTTTAGGTAACGTAAAAAATGCAAAAGGCCCAGAGCCAGTGTTTGGTTTGTCCATTCTGGGTTTCTGTAGAAACATGGCGGTGCAACATGCCATGCTCTCCTATGTAGATATGCAGCGCTCATTCTAAGCTAGCGAAAACACAGGTGATTATACACTAATGAAAACATAATTATGTATATTATATTCCATTTCTGCCAATACATCCCCCTGAATCCTATACACACAATCTCAATATTTCTTCCACCACTTTACTTAGACCAGCCCTTGTAACACAGCTTCAAAGACCAAATCATTGCATAAATTCTATGGTAAACATGTGGTATTTTTGCCTTACAAAATATTTATAATAGAATTATTATGGATTTCTCTTAAAGACATATCTAAATTAATATTAACTGCAGTTTCAACACAATTATTCTAACAATCGCCACGGGTACAATCATGGATGTTCAGCTGTATGTAAACAATACAGGAAAGGGCAGATATGGTCTGGGTATGTATGCATTTAACAACGTTAAAAGCACTGAAAATGTAGAAAAGTCAAAAGAGGAAGATTGATTTCCAAATTTCAAATTAGGACAAAGGAAACTATTTTGGCTTTAATCCTGTAGCCTCTACTGCAAAGTAAAAATTAATGTGTCTATAAGAATGTCCATTATAGATTTATTTTTTCTATGATCTTCCACTTCATGGAACACTAAATGCTGAAAGACGTGGTTGGCTGAGAATTTGGCAATTTCACAAACCAGTTTCCGCTCGAAAACACCGCAAATTTTTACCACACCTGCACATTCATGCTGAGACAGCCTCTGTTGCCCAGAACGTGAAGACCTCCACTGAGGCTGCGGTATTTACATTCACATCACAAGCTACATTATGAAAACTTATGATAGAGTAAAGTGTAAATGCCTACCCAGTAATGAGCTGTGGTTTCTGTCTTGAAGAATCTCCTCAAAGGCTGAGAAAGGGAGTATGTCAACCTTTGACCCTGTTTGATGGAGGACCGTCCCGCTCCAAGAGTAGGCTCCCACTGCTCCCAGCATCATCACATCCTTCAAGAGCAAAGACCAATCAGCAGAAACCATAGACATACTGCTGTAGATGAAAGTCTCAACTTTCTCGGTGGTTTCAAGTTATTATACTTAGTCTCCCAGAAAAACCACCATAAATGTTGGTAAAGGGAACTCTTTAAGATCACGTCAGATGACTGTAGATAAATGCAGCTTCCTATTTCCTGTCAGTGAGAATGGTAGGTTGGTATAGCTATATATAAGCTTTTTTGTCACTTCAAACCGTGGTCACAAATGGTGTTTCTATAACTGTCATCAAGAATCTTTACTTAATAGTATTTTGTTATTATTATATATTTTTACAGCATTAACGTCAAAAACTGGTGGCCAGTGGCGTATACGTCTGTATGTGGAGCGTTCACACTCAACAATATCTGGTGAATGTATCAGTGTTTTCCCACAACTGATAGAGAAGCTTTCAGAAGCGTACAAGGCGGCGATCTGTACCTGCTGGCTGGAGTAGTGGGCGCTGAATCCGACCTGGGACATCTCCATTTTGAAGTTGTCACCCCCCTTTCCAGTGCCTTGTGAGAACACACCATCAGGAAAACACCAGGATCAGAAAGAGAAGGAGCAGAGCAAGAATCAGACAAAGGGATTTTCTTTTCATCCTCCCTTGGAATCTTCAACTGTGACAGACACGCTGGGACAAGCCCGGATGAGATTCTTTGAAGAGGATATGAATCATCATGCGGTGTCAAGTAAATTACACATGGTATAGTAAGTTCAACAACAGGAAGGATGAAGAAATAATATGCACCCTCAATGTTGAAGATGCGATCCCCCAGTGTTCCAGCGATGGTGGAGAGAGCCGCTTCTTCAGACACATTGAAGAAGTATTTCTCTGTGGGTAAACTGGCGATGGATTTGATTTCTTTGATTAGGTTTTCTGTGTCGATGTTGTTTCTAATGTAATAACCCAAGACCTAAGAAAAAAAGGAGGAAACAGAAAAAAAGAAAGAGTGAGTGGTAGGTAATAACACACACACACAAGAAAAATAATTGTATGCAAACATAAGCTTTTGGTCTCACAGTTTTACAGTCATCATACTGAAATATGGTGATGAAAAACAGGAGTGGGGCTCAAATCTATAAAGCTCAAACTGCTTTATCTAAAAATGGTTGCAGATATTATCATAAAAACAAAACACACACACACACACATTCTTAAAAACACCATTACGACTACTGTGTATATATGACATGATGAGAGTAATGAGGTGTCACAATGCCAGATCCTCACTTACAGCGATACCAAAGCGGGTGATGCCTTTGCTCTCACACTCTGCGATGACTTTATCTCTGATGGATACGTCGTGAGACTCTCCATCAGTGACGACCACCATCACCTTGGCAGCGCCCGGTCGGCCGCCTCGATCGAAACCCTGCTTACTGAAAAGAGAACACACAAGTCTCACTTCTGAGCTCACTTTTAAATGTTCTTTTAAATAAATAAGTGATAAAAGAGGGACTATGCCACAAATACATTTCTTTTAATAGAAAGATAATGGTATGGCTGCAAAAATGAATTTAAAATTAATTGTTAAAATGCAGTTTTTTAGTTTACAAGTGAAAGAAAACTAGACCCAGTCAGGTGATAATAAAACAGAAAACCAGACAATCAAAAAAAAAATCAAATAATAAGAAGATAAACAAGCAAACAAACACACAAATAAATAAAAACATTTATAGATGCAGTATATGCATATGTATAAAAGTCGGTAATGCTGCACCACCAACCTGGCATATTGGATCGCCTTGAAGGTATTTGTAGAGTGACCATACACTTGTGTGATTCTGGACACTGCACTGATCACGTCTTCTTTGTTTTTATACTGGTTCAGCATGAATTCAAACTTGGGATCAACGGCGTACTGAATGACACTGACCTGGCATGGTAAAAAATTTGTGTGATAAAGCGCAGAAAGCTGTCATTAATGACCACAAAACAATAAGGTAACCGGTTAAATTAAGAATCAAGATTATCCTCTCATTTATCTCTGCATAAGTTTCCTGTTATGGCACATGAGACGTGACGTTACCTGTGTGTTTTTGGGCCCGATGTCGAGTGCAGGTATTAGTTTCTGGAGGAAATGGTTCATTGGTTCCCAGGGATAAATGCTGTTGGATCCGTCCAAAACAATCACAATGTCCATAGGCCCTCCACATGCTATAAAAACATCACAAGAAGGGGCACAGCTGTGACAAATCGAACTGAGGCCATACATTTTACATTCCTGCTGATTCATTTTCTGAGGTTATTTTTCCTGCCTTCCATGCAGCCACTGGTTTCAGTGCATGCCGATACAGTAGAGCAATACATTTTGCAGACTTTAAACTTGCCTGAGGCTGGTAATATATCCCAGTTAACCATTAGTGGCCTTTCTTTATTTGTTAATATTATATAATGTGTAATGTGTTTTAACAGCTGCAAGCAGAGACACTTTCTTGTGGGTGGATTTAAAGCTCTGACTTTCAGAGTTTGAGAGTAGTGGATGCTGTTGACCCCACAGACAAAAATAATAATAATAATGATGTCACGCTCGCTTGTACCTGAAGGAACAGTTTTCAAATTCTTTAACTCAGACTGCATGTCACTGTGCTGCACTTCTGACATTAACTGACACGTGCCTTTAAAGGAAGCAGATTAGATACTTAACGCTGTACAAATTAAAACATCAACAATCACATAAAAACCTCTTACTCTGGATGGCAGGAGAGAAAGCAGGTTGAGGCTTAAAGAGGGGGCTCATTTTTGCACATATTCCAGGGTGGAAGTCCTGAGTGCCACACAGCTGTCCCCAGAGAGGACCACACGTCTGTATTAGATGACCACAGAACAAGAGAGAAGAGACGCATTGATGTCACTGCCTTTAAAAACTCACAGAAAGCTCTTATGTCTGTGTTTAATAGTTGTAAATTTGACTTAACTCATATTAAAATGCTTTTGGTAGGAAATAACGACATAGTGAAACCTGCAACATCAGCTTATATATTTAGGACCCTAATAGCCTGGGACTACTTCCTGTTGCAGCAGCTAATTTAAAGCACATACTGTACTTCCTGCAGCACTCAGCCTACCATCAAACCGCTGACTGCAGGCATCCGAGTAAGAGTCAAACCCAGGCACATCTTATCGTCAAGGTTTCTAACATCTGGAATACTGACAGAATCTGTAAATAAAGTAGCAAAGACAACATTAAAGTTCATTTTGTAGTTATTAAATCTGGAATTTATACAATGTGTGCAATTAAAGCTCAAAGTATGAATAAAACACATCTTTTCAGTTGTGTTTAGGCTTCTTGAAGTACATGGACAATGTCAGAGAGGTAGAGAGGTCAAAAGTTAAACAGCAAAACACAAAAACCTCACCTTGCAGATTGAGCTTGTCGCAGCTGTTTCTTGACCCTGTGACTTGACACTTGTAAACATCCCCCTTCTTGTTTCTATTGAAACCACTCCATGGAGCGCCAACCAGGAGCCTGCAGAGGACAACAATATCCATCTCTTCCTCACTCTCATAAACACCCAGCACGAGAGGCATGTCTCAATGTTTTTGTGCACAGTGAGTAAGTTATGGCAAAGATTTTAACACTCATTTCACTACTACATGTGCATGTCATATCAGCCTGTATCATTTTAAGTCTGTGTAGTCTTGTTCTGAGAATGTACCAACAAGTCCGTCATATCATTCTTTGAACCTCTAAAGAAAAATCAAACAAGATTCTACAGGCTAACACAGAAAATAACCACATTATCCCCACATCACAACATTCACATGCTACTGGCTGATGTTGTAGCTGATGTCGATGGAAAACAAGATTTGTCAGTATTCCTTTCTGATGGATGGTACTGTGGAATACACAGTACAGTTAGAGGGCTCTATCAGATACTGTACACCTCCCCCAGTTACGCAAAGGGGCACTCCTCCAGACGTGAGTTACTCTACGAGACTGTGACTCAGAGTGTGCAACATGCAGACATCGCCGAGGAGTTCAGTTACTGTTTAACTAAATGTTACAAATGAGTAAGGGAAAACGCAAGACACTTTAAACATGGATTGTTTGTGACACACTTAGGGTTTTTGAGACTACAGTTTCTACAGCATTGCAGGAGTTTACCCAGGATGGTGCTTTGCAACATCAACTAGTCAGCAGAGTTAGACAAATTAGATGTTTTCAGACAGTATTACTCTCGCTATACTTATCAGTTGGAAGTAGAAATAAAAACATTTTGTCACTGTCTTGTAGATAAGAGGAAAGAGAACTTGTTTAAGAATAAGACTACAAGTCTACAGCCATGCTCTGTGAGGCTTTACTTAGGTACACTAGCGCTTGGACACACAGTAAATGCTAACATAGGCATGGTAACTAAAAAACCACAAATGTCAACCTCAAGGGTGCATGAGGAGGAGTCAGCAGCAACGTTTTGGTATCTGTAGGCATGAAAACAACTCTGCACACTGTGACACTACCTTCATGATCAAGTACACATTTACTGTCACTGCATTAGAAGCAGTGCATTCCAGTGCACACCAAACTCTGACCTCGTCATCGGATTGTAGCAACAGACACCATGATTAAAGTACCGTCCCTACATTGAAGAAGACTATTTGCCAATCGTACCATTTGCCTTCATGGTTTGTCGTTTGTAGGACTGTGTAGCCAAACTCTTCCACCGCTGGACCACTGAAAATCTTGGCACCTGCAGTGCCGACGTTGAAGGACTGTGAATGCCAGACTCTGTCAGCTGGTGGAGGACAAAGCTGAGGTTAGATGACAGTGACACTGATAGTTTATAACGGCATCTTAACAACATCATATAATTCTCTTTACCCGGAACAATCACACCGTCAGTTACCAATCGCTGTATATTATCATTATTTTACATTTTTGGGTTTGTAAATGTTCAAACCAAAATATATTCATTATTTTTTCTGAAGCAGTGGTTTCAGCCACAATGACTTCCTCTTTCGTGTTTACACAGAGGCTGAATCCTTTTAAAAACCACATCAGCTTGACTCATCATGGCAAGGTACCACACTAAAAAAGCTTTGCAACACATGATGGTCATAGTATTTATGGAGTGTTAAAGATTGCGTAATGGACATTGCTCATTATGGAATAATTCTCTATAGATACAATCCATCTTCACGCACAGCTCTCTGAACCCCCTCAGGACATGGAATTTGGTCCTCTACCAGCGAGTCTTTCTACAATATTGAGCCCACAAGCCCAAACAGGCAGAGAGCTCTGCTAGCAGCCTGCCTTCCCCTCAATAAGCAGGCAGAAGAATGTGGATGGCTACTGGACTCAGGAGACCTTCTCCAGCACAGCCTCCTGCCACGCCTGTTTACCTGCAGAACAAAGTAGCACTTTGCCTCCTCTTGGGGCCCCATAACATATCAATATTTCCTCTCATTTCACAAATAGGAACTATGTGCATATGAGAGAATGATCAAAAGTCTCTGTCTGGCTGCTGCTTGAAAGCTTCCACTGTTTATACAGAGGAGACACCAAGCAACCATAGACTGCAAGCAACACAATTTCTTTTGTAACTTTTCTCCACTATGAGCTACATAACAAACAGCAAAAACTACAAATCTGCTCTTATTTAATCCATGTGGGCTGATTACATTTGAGAACAGATGAAGAAAAACCTGCAGGACGATGTGAAATATTGCAAAACAAAAACACTACCATACAGATGCATTAAGTAAATTCATATTGAGCTTCATTAGTGTTTAAAGTGCATGAAAAACATGTTACAGTCACTTTCTGTGGGCTGTAACGATTGACTTTAATAATCCTTGCCTACGCCAGTGTTA
Organism: Seriola aureovittata; assembly: GCF_021018895.1. Taxonomy (NCBI): domain Eukaryota; kingdom Metazoa; phylum Chordata; class Actinopteri; order Carangiformes; family Carangidae; genus Seriola; species Seriola aureovittata. The sequence continues at coordinate 22,314,998 of NC_079368.1, forward strand.
TGAAAACGATATAAACCCGTCGCTAGATACTTTGAATCTCTTAACTCTCAGGGTGAGAAGACAGCGTCGCGAGGCTAATGGTGAAAATAACAAGTTCAAAGTCCAAATAAGAAGTTCGGTACTTACTAATGACTATTATAATGAAGAAGATATTCCCCCAGAAGAACTCCATCGTCGACTTTATTCCATTTGTATGTGGTGATTAGTCTAAATGAAGCCGCCGCACTTGACAAAGTTGTGGCTGCAGCTCGAGTCAGCGATGACGCACCGGACAGACGGTCTATATTAGGAGTTGTGCTCTTCCTCTTACCTGCCGATGCAAACTTTGACCCAAGTTTTATCAAAGGATGTGAAGTGCATCCTGTAGTAAAATCTGACTGGGGGAAAAGGAAGTTCGGGCACGTACAAAATCCAGTTATGGGCAGGCAGGAGATCAGAAAAAGGAGCCTCAGATAGATGAATGTATAGATAAAAGTTGAAACCCTTAATATAAATTTAAACTCTTAGTTCGAGTAGAAGCAAATGTTAGAAAAAAACAAGTCCACACCCATCAGCCTTCATTGAAATCTCTGAATTGTCATTCCAGTGCCACATCTTAAGTGGACAAAACAACACTCAAATCAACAGTCATATAAAATATATATACATCATCAATTAAGAGTTATCAGTTTGAGACTTGTCAGCTCCCAACTCCCTGAACCCTGTAATTTCATTCATATGACATGTAGAATATCAAGAACCTATAAACTGAAGCCCAAACAATAGAAGGTCTATTATGAGATATCTTTGAAAAATGACATAAGTATTTGTTTTCCTTTACAGGAAAACAGTGATGTAAGACCTTTCATTGGAAAATGTTTAAGAGACTTTAAAAGACATGCGAGGGGTTGAAAGCTTTAATTTTCAATGACAAAGAAATTCTGATTTGGAAAGGACATCATAGCTTGTGGGTGTTTCTCAGTATCCATGCGGATTGCATCCTCTGATGTCATATCGCTTAGTGAGTTATTAAAGGGATCTTGCTGATTTTACAAATAAACATGAGTGTCGTGGTCGGTGGACGTATGACTCAGCCTCTGTCCTCTGTGGCGCTAGAGGAAGTCTCGGAAAATAACCCCGATGATATCTTCTCTGCCACAGATTTCCACAGAAAGCCTGCATTGTGAGCTGGGGGTTGTGGAATTTGAAAGATGCATTTTTTGAGCATGGAGGGTCAATTAAAAAAAAAAAAAAGTTCTTAGTTGCATTATGGGAAATGTAGGATCCAGTGTTTTCTGAGCTTGACACATACAAGGGAGTGAAAGTCAGCATCTCAACCTCTCAGTTACACCTGAAAGCAACCCAGTCTGATCCGTTGGCCAGTGAGGAGTTGAGAGTAAAAAGCCTTGCTCAAGAGCGTCTGAGTGGCGGTAATGAGGGAGGCACAAGCCCCATCCCAGATTTATCCTGCCTGGCAAACCTGCCAGTGATCTAACCAGCTAAGGCCAATTAACTTACTGTCTAACAACAAAGATGAGCTGATCATCATTTGCTATCTCCACCCTTCCATTTAGCTCACACCAAATCTTAAATCACAGGGGCGAGTCCTATAAGTTGCCAGATGTTAGGCTTTCATATTACCAACCGCAATAAAAGTCATTGAAGCCTTTAACTTATCTTCAATATCAGCCTGGGAACGCCTGCATTTAATACAAGCAGTGCGAGCAGTCATGAGGCAAATGCAAACCTTGTTCAGAACCTACAAATAAAGTTTTATACCTTAGGGGCTGAAATGTAATTAAGCAGTTAATGATCAGTTATCAGACCTCAGAATTCCAGATACACTGTGGTCTTTGGGGAAGCAGGTAAACCACAGACTCACAACCCTCAGCTATGTGTTTCAGTAAAGTTGATTCACTGTTTTTCGGGTGGTCTGGAAGAAACAATGCACAACCTTATTCAGCCGCTGAGTCCCTTCGCCCACTCCTCTGTTTGAGAAGTCATGATTCGTGTATAAGTCATCCGGTGAGACAGAGCACCTTGAAAGAAGTTGGAGCATTTGTATGGTAGTAATGCAGGGAAGTTCCTGGAAAAGAATAGTCTGTCTCTATTTTTTGACATTTGTGTTGACAAGATTTACTTTTAGAAACCAAAGATGTGAAAAGGGTAATGGCTTGTGAGATGAATCTCACTCAGTACTGATGTTACACAGAGAAACTACATTTGTTTAAGTCCTCTTCTTTTAACAAGACACTGCATTCCTTCATCTGTACACATCAATTCACTGACAAAAGTGTGGAGAGTTACTACTCGGCAGCGTACTCGGTGAAATCATCTTGAACAATCTAAGGAAGGATCTCGAAACAGCAAAGTCTGAGGTGTGTTTTCCTGTCAGGCCCCTGAATAATGGAGCGATGTGGGCACGTCATTAGAAAATCCCCACTGAGGAGGAAAATGAATCATTTGAAGTTAGTCTGGAAGTTTGGAGACCATTTAAAAAAAAACACGATAAGCCTTTGTCTTTTTTACTTACTGTTTATTTTAAACAGTCATATCATAAAAGGTCCTGGCCCCTCAGGACATTGAGCCATGCAGATTGTTTTTACTATATCTTCACATTTCTGAGATTTCTGCCACTACTCCAGGGCAATACCATTTTTTGTGTTGCTAACAGAATTGAAAAATTACATCTAAAGGATTAAACAGCAACATATATATATATTTTTTTTGTGCCTGTTTGTGTGGATGATCCACAAAGCACGCTGTCAACAGTTCTCATAGAACTACTGTCTGCAAGAGAGCTAGGACTAAAAGTGTTTATTGCGACGTTAGCAGTGTGTGGTGTTTGGTGTAAGTTTGTTTCTCTATGCAATACATCTTCCCCATAAGCTGCAACCTCAAGAGTTGTCACAGAGTTGAATCATCACGTCTCTGGCACAAACAAACACAAACTGAAGTAGCTAACCCCAAGCTAACTGACTTCACCCTAACCCTACAAAACAAGCCACATAGCAGATATCTATGTTGTTGTCCTCTCTTTGTTCGTTCCAGCATGAGTCACCGCTTCTATTAAAATATCACATCAAAAATAATAAAACAAAGTTTATTTGATTTTACTGAACCAAAGTCATTGTTGTTGCCTTTCTGATGTGAGGAAAGGGTTCGGAAACACATCATGTGTCTTAGGTTCCATATCACCATTAGTAGTATTTGTGTGTGTGTATAAAAATATTCAGTGATTCAGAGTCACAGATTTTGTCACTGTAGCGTTCAGACAAATGAAAGAAAGATATTGCTCTTTCAGTGCTTTTGTTACTGATGAGTACGTTTAAAAACCACATTATAGAGTATAATGGAGACATGAATACAGAAACACACACACACAAACTTCTGGCTGAGTGGATTGTAGCATGGAACTAATCCCTCTTTCACACCCATCTGCTGACCAATGGGAATCTAAGGCCCTGATTTGCCCTGTTGCATTGTGAGCCAGACAGTCACATCCAGCAGGCTCAGAGGGGCTCACGAGTCAATGACTGCACGCAGACACAGTGGAAATGCAACTTGTGGGTGAAGTTGCCATAATGTCACATGACCAAAGACTTTATTTCAACCTGTGCAGAGGCTCTGTTGGACTTGCACAGGTACATTCCCTGGCTTCAGATCATTCTAACAATCCTAACTAGAGGCACAAGAAATGATGGGTGCACTTTTCTTTTTGTAGATGTGAGCAAGAGGGTGAATTATCTTCTTGCAAGTCATGGACTGACATCCAGTGGTTTGTAGATTAAGATATCAACCTTGTGCAACGCGCCTGACAAACAGCCTTCCGGATGACACATACACACAAGTTCAGCATGCAATGAGAAAACTTCAGTCTAGATAAGTGCCACAACTACTTGTTGGCAATAAACTGGACAAAGACTGGTGGGAGAGGTTTCCTTAATAGTAGAAAAATGGTCTTTCGTCAACAGTAGTAACAACTGGCAGATGTTAACTATTTACTAAAGCTCACTGCAAGGCATTTTAGTCTAAAGTACAATGAGGATATCTTACATTTCAAATATGATGGGACAACCACATTAAAGTGTGCTACCTTGCTTCAAGTGGTGTTCCATGACACTCAGTGTGACCGCACTGGTGACACGCAACAAACGTCCCCAACAAGGCTCAAGCCAGGATTGTAGTGGTGAAACACCATGCGTATTACATCACTGGGTCACCATGACGCCTCAGTAAACCGCACGCCTGACAGACATGAAAATCGACTAAATGCAATATTCTTAAATGTAACTCAAACGTCCTACAATTTCAAGACACAGTCCATCTGGTGCTGAGAGTTACAGAGCACAATAGAAGAGTTTCATTGTGGCATGAAAAATATCTGTGGTGTGGCATTGAGGTTGAAAGAATGGCAGGGTATTACATTTTCCTCAACTAAGGAAGCTACTAAGCATTTCCAAGGCCATTCTGCACACACGTAACAAATTTCTGACATGACAAAGAACTTCCTTATCTTTTCTTAAGTGGACAATGTCTTGCATGAACTGCAGAAAGCTTGTAGGGCCTTAAAAAAACAAAAGTGTGACGGTTAATATAAGGATGTGGTTGTAAGAGAGTAAGAGAGGCATACTTGAGAGCCTGAGGTTGTCATTTTTAATGTTTGGTCTCTTTGAGAAAACAAAGGCAGAGAAAAACAGAGCTGCTCACCATCCTGTTTTCAATCAGTCCATAGCTGTTACAACAGACTGACTTCATGTGCTTTTTCTCAGCTGAAACCGATCATATAAAGTATTGGGCTGCTCTGGTGTGGCTTGCACTTCATCCACACTAATCTAAAACTGGTAGTGTAACAATAAGTTAGTGATATCATAATGGAAAAACACTTCATTTAAAGAGATTAAGTGAAACCTTTATGGAAGCTAAAGTAAAGACAAATTGTGATGAAAAGTTGGTTAAGTATCAAAAGTCTTGAGTTCGACCACTGATGCAGTTTCTTTACAATGAAGGACTGTTGACTTTTATAACGTTACTCAACTTGGTCACCAGGTGGTGCCAAAGGCTTATATAAAATCTGTACATTTTAACACACTCCATCCATCATCCATCCACCATCCATCAGATGTTTGTAGGAATTTGAAACAATGACAGTACCAGTTATTATAATCTTTTTTCTTTCTTTTTTTTAATTATGTGGAATTTTAAATATTTTTAAGCAGAGTAGTGAAGGTGTAAAACCGAAATACAGTAATAATGTAATTAATTAATAAATGGTGCATGCACATTTTTTTATGTATACTTGTCACACCTCATAGTTCAGCACTTAGTGGCATGACATAGTGATATGACTGAACAAATTACTGTATTAGTTTAATACTCCAAATTATCATATATAATTTTTTATTGTTATTAAACGTTGCATTGCTTGTGGTGAAAAATATACATTAGTCAAGGTTTGCACAGTGCACAAAACAACAGCTAACAGGGTAGTTTGACTGCCTTAGACCTGTGAATTAAATTAACCGTAAAAATCAGCAAATAGGAGTAGCTCTGCACAATTCTCCCAAAAAATTGTAAATTCTGTTTGTTTGACAAATTTTTGCATTATGCTTATTCTTTATTCTCAAGACACAACGTACAGTTCCAAACTTTGCTGCCCTGTTGCAAAGTATGAGCGGATTTGATCGAATTCAATGCTGCGAACAAAAGACATGCACTAATTTGTCCGGACAAAGCTGCACAGACACAAAGCTACACAAAGATACTAGTTGATGGCAGAGTTTGTATTTTATAGTAAGCAAATACAGTATTTCTGTATTTATTACACAGCAGAAAGAAGTAAAGTCAGGTTACTTTCAAAATAAAATCTGAGCATGTAGTATGGTCAGATTAAGAGAGGAATAACCATCCAGTCCCAATTGTTCAGAAATGCAGTATGTGTCACCTTATTTTTATGCAGCATTGTCCAATTCAGAGACACATAAAGAGAAAATGCTGTTTTGAATTGACTAAGTCAAGCATAGGTAACAAGCAAAACACAGGATGGACAGAGTGATCACTTTAATCATATTCAGTGTTAAAACATTCAAATTAAATTAGGTGTTGATTTAACCCAGGTTATTTTCTAAGGAAATGTTGTATTCAGCATAATTATTATATTCAAGTATGTTTTGAATATTTTGCTCATCGCAGTTTACATATATTAGCAGGTGTGAGGGGACAGAATGTTAGTAACATATCTGAATGTAATCGATAAATGCTCAATATTATAAGCTCAAGTAATATGCATCATATTTGCATTAAGCTGTTCTGGTGTTCTTAAACTGCTGATTTAGTATAATTGTGTCTTAGCTCACTTAACGTCAGATTCTTTTATGGGTCACACACAAATCAAGCAAATACAATGTCACATTATAAAGAATTTATTGCAGGCAAACAATGTACTATAAATAATATTTACAAACTATAGAACAACATTCCTTTTTATGGGTTCCATGAATTGCTGATAAACAGTCTTTTAGTCTTTCAGGGATAAGACTAGATGCTTTTTGCCGTTGAGTTACCGTATGTCACACTGACTGCTGCAAACCGCAAGAGGTGTAGATATTCAAAGCTACATTCAGAAAATAAACTGGATTTAGATGCACAGCATTCTCAAGATTATAAATTATTTACTTAAAACATTAAAAAATTCTTAAAATGTTGACTTTAACCCCCAAAAGAAATGTTATAAAAAAAAAAAAAAAGTTGTTTTGTCCCAGTTTGTGACTGAATTAAAGTATTTGTTCCTGTTACAATGCTAGAACTCATTTCCTAAACTGCACAGCCTTTCACAGAGTTTCTGACCACTTAAGTGAAATGCAGCCAGATTAACAGGTGAATAGCCTTTAATAAAGTATTTAATATTGGCAACCTGACCATAGACACAATGTGACAACAGTGGAAATGTAGGCTGTGTATGCATTTTATGTAGGTATGTAGTAAAAACAACCACCTCACCCATCTACAGTGCGTTTTACATAAAGATAATGCATCTCTGACGCTGATTTGAGATTTTTGGCCTTTGACTTATGCATGGGGGTATTAATTAGAATCTAACAAATTTTCCACACAATTTGATGAAACTTATCCGCCTTCCAGAAAATAACTCAAAAAAAAAAAAAATCCACAGCACACTATTTCCCTCTTGGCGTTTAGTTCCGGCGTAAATGAAAGAAATTTTTAAAAGAATTCAAAACAACAAAGAGAGAACTTTCATTTTCCGAAAAAAGGTTTTCATACTTTAACATTTTGAACAATTATCCCATTGATTGTCCCCATTCTCTAATCCACACTGACAGAAAAAAATGTCAGAAGTGCAACTATGAACAGCTTTTTGTTAAAATGCTTGTTTGCAGTAAAATTAATGTTTGAACCTATCTTCTGCTAGTTTCCTTTGCTTTTCAACATTCCAGCAAGTTGAGAGTGAAAATTACAATATGTGCCTGTTGAGTCTCACAGATTTTCACCGTCACGTCATTGTTGTCGTTTCCTCTCTGATTCTAAACAAAAATTCTCAAAAGCTTCTTCTATCTCAGGCTCCATCTCATCGTCAAAGTCGTATCTGTGAACACAACACAATCAGTGATTTAGAGGCTCCTTTTTTTTTTAGATCTTTAAGACAAATGTGCTCCTCAATGTAATTGATAGTTTCTGTAACTAATACAGAGATACACAATACACAGACGCACAAAAACACAGACACACACACAGTTCTGAGAGAGGGGACAGGAGCAAGTTAAGCCCTCTTTCACATCCAACTGCTGACTAAACTGAATCTGAGGCCATGGTCGACCCTGTTGCATTGTGGGCCGGTCAAACACATTTGCCAAGCTCAGGGGCCAATGGGTTAGTCGTGGTCATATGACCTGTGTGAAGCTGCCATGCAGTCACATGACGGAAGATGTGCCAGCACAGTGGTGCTGACGAACTCTTACAGGTTTAAATAAAACCATAAACTAGTGATGAGTAACACAGATAATAACTGTAACATCATCATTACAGAAAATTTCATCTTCAAAATGCAGTTATAGTGAAATTTGTTCAACTTCATCCTTAACACATGCACTACATCTGAAATATATGTATATGAACAATTCCATTCAGCTTCTGTGTCCAAGAATTAGAATGGATTATTGTATTAATGCTTTACGAGCATCTGTTTCACACTTAGATCTGCACATTATTTCTACTGTAGATGTTTTAGTTTGCTAATAAAACCAATAAAAATTGTTTAAATAACAAGAAAGCAGTAATTAAACCATGTCAGTAACTTGTTTGTTCAGAGTGGAATTATTTTGAAGGTCAGTCTAACAGCGATGATGTGTTTGGAGCTGGTGGCAGAAAGTGACCGTGACAATTTGGTTCGTTTACATGCTACTTCTTACACGCTGCCAGCCTTGTGGTTGCTGCCATTACTAATTAATTGTTATTAACTCCATCATTGATTTTGCCTCCGTGTGTGATAAACAGCGGAGATTTCATCAGTCCAGTCTGTCTATTTAATGGTTTACAACCATAAACATCTGCGCTTCGCTTCAAATGGCGTCTTTCACAACTTTGTATTCTACTCTTTGCATTATGACATCAAATGGCATAACAAGACTTTTTTTTCCCTCTCGTTTCGAGGATCTCGCATGTTTCACTCTTATTTGTTCCCGCTGTTTTTCTGCCAACACAGAGTCCTCGCAATGGCAGTGATGTAACCACGACGTCAACTCTAAACTGGTCTATACAACCAAAACAACAAACATCCCAAAGATGTGACTTGCATTGATTCAAGGTACTTAAATAAGATGGGGCAGTTAAATCTGTGAATGGTATCCATAGCAATGAACATCAACAGGTCCCCCAATAAGGTAGCTGTCTGTGACCTAAAAGAAAGGCATGTATGACCTATCTATATTATTTTATCCCTACAATGTGTACTTACTCTTCATTTCCATTTTCTCCATAGATATCATGGAAATAGTCCTGTCTGTCCATAATCTCTTGGTATTTCTCAGCATATTCTGTAAAAGCAGAGAGACAGACATTCAGGCACAAGACATGCTGCAACATGATTTCCATTTAAAGTAGGAGTGAACTGCTTTTTTTCTAGCATGTAAATGACTTATTCCATTTATTTCTATTTATAGTATTTCTATAAATACTGGTTTCATTTTGAATTTTGATATTTAGTCTTATACCCTTTTTTTCTGTGCATGAACTAAACAGAAACCACTTTACATTATTTCAATGTTTTCTTTTATTATCTCTCCTGAGCATAGACATGTTTAAGTAGCTCACCTGGGTCTGCTGCTGTAAAAGGTGTGCCATCCTCTGTGTAAAAAGTAGGTTCATTCTGAGAGGAAAAAAAACAAACATGACAAACAGAAAAACAGAGACTATAAAAAAATGTTGAATAAAAAAAAAAAAAACCCAAGATGAACAATGGTGAGTATGGTACAGTTGGCACTCACCATGAAGTAGTTGGGGTCATTGTCTGGTGTAGCGTTGCTAGCTGCTGGAGCAGCACGGACTCTGCCCCAGTCACTGGACCTCAGCTCCACAAGTTTTAGAAGCATCTGTCTGACATCCCTGAAGAAAAATCAAAACCTCTAACTACCGAATGTCAACGGGGGTTTTACAGCCTTTTGACATGGCTGTCTTTTGAATAATGGAACATAATCCTGATGGTGTGTGTGGTGTGTGTGTGTGTGTGTGTGTGTGTGTGTGTGTGTGTGTGTGTGTGTGTGTGTGTGTGAGAACCAGAATCTAAAAGTCGATGCATTTTGATATACAGTCTTTTTTTAAAACCTAAAGTTACCTGAAGCATACCCCTTGAGTATGAGCTGCACCCGAAAAACCGTATTGATATACACACCTGCTGCAGGCAGCATCCAGTAGAATAGTTTCTATTCTGTGGATCAGTTCTTCCATGTGTGGTTGTTCATTCTCTTTCCACGCATCATCCAGGACAGAGCCGGTAAGCTTTAAATTCAAACACATTCTCATTACCTCCGCAAATGATAAAACTAATTGAAAAGCTTTCTTTACAGATCTGTAAACGTGTCCATCTGAGATATGAAACCTTGAGCAGTTTGACAGCGCAGATGAGGTTTGCATCCACAGGATTGGAGAACAGACTGGTCATCAGCTCTTTCAGAGCAATGAGGAGGATCTCTGCTCTGTTTGGCTGCCCTTTCCCACTCTTTACCTAAACAAACACCAAAACAGATCAAACTGACTTAAATGTCAACCAATGACTGACTGACAAAAACAAAAAGGTATACAGATTGCAGAGTAGTATTCTGGTGTTGGTGGTTTATTTCTACAATTTTCAAAGCTGGACAGCTCCTGAACTAAACATCACAACACAGCAGAGTACACAACCAACAGCAGCACCACACATCCAAAACCCTTGGCAGCAATTCAAGCTGGGTGTACCAAATCAAGCACGACATGACAAAGCAATATATACAGCCATCTAGATAATGTGATAAAATAAGAAGTATGTGATTTATATGTTCTAATGATCAATTCAGTAAATTGCCACTCAGGCAGCAAAAGTATCCACCCATAAAAAGCTAACAGTCGAAAGCAGGGATTCAAAAAAGAAGCCATTATTATGTAGTATTATGGTGAAATTAATATGTTGAAAATTCAACTTTTGGAATGATAATTCTGTTTAAAAGAAAGCCTTACATGAGCATGACCTCTTACCTCCAGGTGCAGGTAGAGCTCTCCCAGAAAGAGCACAAAGGAGTGGAATTTCTTTTGAGTGTCTGCGTCTCCTCGAACAGCTACATCCCTTTGTTCGTACTCTGTTCGACACCTACAGCAGACGACATTCTTACTTTTTAAAAAGAGAGTTTTAATGAAAGACACATGAAATTCAGTGGAAAAAGAAATAAAATAAATCACCTTTTCAGGAGCAGCTGACGAAAGTTGCCACTTGGTGGGCTGACAGCAAGGTGTTGGGACAGGTAGTTACAGAGTCTGGCACCCGTGTAAGAGAAGTTTGGAATGGCAGTGGACTGCAATGAAAAGAAAACTTAATACCCAATATACAATTGTGTGTTCTTTCAAGAAACATGCATGTATATTATAGTTAGTGTGTATGCTGTGCTTAGCCAGGTTTGGTTTAAAATTGAGGACTGAATGTGTAACTTCAAACCTGTGTGTAGATCAGTTCCACCAGCTCCTGCAACAACTCTTCAGTAGTAACCCAGCTATTGAGTATGCCAGTTATGTATTCAACATCCGACTCAAAGGACCCGGGTGAGGAACTCAGGTGGCCGAGAAAGTCTGTGACCATATCAGCCAAGGTTGGTTCACCGTAATAGATTTCACTATCATCACAATTGGGGTCCTACACAAAAAGAAAAAAAAAACATTTAATAGAAAAATCCGGAGCACCTAGTCATGGTAATGCAAAACCATTCATGAGTAACAAATTAAATACAGAAATTAACATGATAATCTGATCTTTACAACCGTAAAGTCCAGAGTCCTACTTGGACAGTAAAAGCAGAACTATAAACAGAACCATGACCATACAATGTTTAAAAAACTCTAATACTTTCCATATAAGTGCAGTGATGGTGTAAAAATTCTTCTTACCTCATACGGGATAATTCCAGAGGGGACAAACTCTGGAGCACTGGCTGAAAGCTTTGATGACTTGACCACAGAATCCACTTCGTTACACTCTTTGGAGGCAGACATACTGTTGGTATTTGTACTTTGTTGGGTTTTGCTTTGTCTTTTACATTCTGAAACAGAAAGAAGAAAGATGTTCTCAGGATTTCTGATACGTGAAAATACCCATACCACATAGGTAGAATTATTTTTTTCTTTATTGAGAAGGCTCACAAAAGTCTATATTTTTTGGTATTGAAAGCTATTATTCATTCCGGCCAAAAACACAGCTCTTAAAAAAAAATGGGTCACATATAAATTAAATTTTTAAAAAAGGCTGAGTAATGTAACAAAACAGCTGAGGACAGATTTGGTGCACTAGCAATTATTTATAGCAGGATGAAGATGTATGATGGATCGACTCAAAAAAACTGCAGTGTCCAAGTTCATGGTCATGAAGGAACATGTCATCCAGGGATGATGTTGTAGCTCACTGATTTTTGGACAATTAAAGAGGTCTGTGGCACAGAGGAATAAGCTATACCAGGCTTTGGATACACAGACAGCACTTAGTGGAATCAGTTGATTGCTGTTTTTTTTTCCATGGGATTTGATGACTGTAAGAGAAATATTGATTAACTTTATCATCCCAGAGGGAAACTGTTTAATATACACTACAAACACATACACTGAAAACACAATCAAAAGACATTCAATGACACAAGACTTTCTACTATGCAGAAACTAACTATAGCCCTGTTGTGAGTACTTGGAGGGCAACCCATAGACTAATGTTGGCAATAGTGTGTGTGCACCCCAAACTCCTACACTTTAATCATTCAAGTCCAGGCTGCCCATGAACTATAGTGACGGAGTGATATGTTTTTCAGGAGAAAATACATCCAACATTTTTCATCCATGCTGGCTGATACTGATTTGCTTTTGTGAGACTTAATATACATGCAGTTAAAAACTGGTTGTGCTTTTCAAAACTGCTTGTGTAATCACATGGTTTTGACCATGACCACAGTTTTATTGTGTTACAACACTGACAGGTGTGTTAAGTGACAGTCCTTTAGAAAATCACAATAGGGCTTCAAATCGTCATTCTGATAGAGAGTTTGGCAGCTGATGGCTAAAGAGTATTTATTTTTTGATACATCTACACTGCAAACCATCTCATTGGTACTTTACTAGCTTACTCCAGGGGTGGGTGGATCAATCTCCAAAGTACTGACACTACTCTTGAAAGGTTTTGTTTTGAGCATGGATACTGGGATCAGCACAAAAAAAGAGCCATCACATGTTAAGATACATCCTGGGCACATGAACCATCTTCTCAGTGCTGCAATATTTGTATCTCTGCTGCTGTTGTGTTCATATGTGCAGCAATCATCTCTTCTAGTTCAGAGAATTCACATAATGAAGTTTTATTATGTACCACTGAGAACTGCGTTGTGTTTACAACATTCATGTGATGAAGTTATTGACAGAGAATAGTAAAAAGAAATAAATAAAAAGCCTCATGCTCAGCAAATTAAAATATATTCAGAATAAGAAGTATCGATATCGGCATTGATTGTCAGTCATCCTAGCCATGGAATTTCTTTCTATTGAAACGAAACCAAGTGTGTGGTGTCACCCACCCCTTTCCTATTCCTTAACGACAGCCTCTAGTATTATAAAGGGAAACTGATTCTTCCCCTTTGCTGTGCGTTGCTAATTCAGGTTAGCTGTAGCGAAACTCAGGTTTTCGCTGGGTAAGATAACCTTAAGTGTGGCACGTAACTAGTCAACTATGTGACATCCGAGTGGGAGCTTTATATAGATGTAGCGTTACCTCACATGAAATAACAATCCAACAGGTGCACGTCGCAACGCCAAAATATTAAGGTTAGCTAACATTAATGGCATTTAGCAGCTAGCTTGCTAATGACTGCTCCAGATTTAGACCAGGTTAAAAGAGTAAACCCCTACGCTTGTCAGAGGAACAAACAGCCCGAGGAAATATTGTTGCTACTTTTATATGCAAACACTTCGCCATTTAAGTTACGAATAATGAACTCTGAAAGTAACATTAGCTAGTCAGCTTAGCTCCGTTATCGTTGGTGTTAGCTAGTTAACAGCTCCCTACCTCCACCGACCATGTCATTGGCCGTGCTAATGTTGTTCTCGGCAAAAGGCGGGGATGTTCGCGGCTGTCTCAGCGGTTCCCTTTGGTTGAAAAGCGTGGTTTTGGTGTCGCCGTCCCCGGCGGTAGACATGACCCCGGAGTCTGCTGGAAGATTGCGGGTTCTCCCTGCTCCGGGAGCTCGGTCGAAATTCTGATTCATGACTGCCAACCTCTACTCTCGAAGCAGCATCAGAAAAAGATGAAAAAATATTTTTCACCGTTTCAACTGACGTTTTTATCCTTTGTGCAGCGGCAATTGCAAAACACGCCCTATCTCTCTTTCATGGTGGCTTTTCCTCGATCGGATAGTATCACAGTATATACACAACTTTTTTTGGCCACTTCCTCTAACAACAAACTCGCTGTCGCTGATTATCAATGACAGTGTTTGATATCAAAATACAACAGTCTCCCTCTGGTGGCGCGGAGTGGAAGCGCTACAGCCATTACTGATTCATGGTGCCGCCTCAAAATACATCATGGTATCATCAGTGTTGGTAAGAGTATTGACATTCTGTATTTAAATAAATATAGAAATTTATTTTTTAGGGCAAAAGGGTTATGTATTTTTATACATTCTTTGCTGGGAACAGTGTTGTATGCTATACATTATTTGAGAGAGTAGGCAAGGGTCTTGTAACTTTCATGTAAATTTTCTCCTTTCAGATTTCTTGTTATCTTTTTATATTTGCAGTAAAACAAATAATAAAATTAAATTAAAAAATAGGAGAAGGTCCAAAGAAAACAATAAAGATTTGACTTTAATTTCCATAAAATTAAGTATAAGATTCAGCCTCTCTCACCAGCCCAATAATTTTCATACCATCCCTAAAAGTATTACAATTTTACTTAAAGTGCTCATCATGATAAAACAAAGCCACCTGTGGTTGTTATCATAAATTGTATTATTGTATTTTTATTACTGATGTTTTCATGTACAAGTAACGTTTTACTGTTGTAGTTTTTCCATGTTTTGCTAATTTCAACCATTGTTGGGAAGTTTATGACGGGTGTTTTTTTAAAGATGACTAGAATTTGTTGAGCAAGAAGTATAATATTTTTCCCTAAGATGTAATGGAATAGAAGTATAAAGAAGGGTGTAATAGGAATAGGAATACTGGCTCCTGACTATTATCTAATATAACTGTGGAAAAGTTACCTATGAAAATTCTGTAAGTTATATCTGTTCACACATTTATTGATTTCAGTATTTATGAATTTTACCTCGTACAAACCCTGTCTAAATGCTGTTTGAAAAAAAACAAACAAACTCCCAGGAATTCAGATGGAGACATACTAAATCTCTTTCTTTTATGTTAGTTGACTTTATTTTGCCGTCAGTCATAGTCACATTTAAAGAAAGAAATGTGTAATATATTTTTTAAATCACCAAATTCCCCAAATTATTGAGGATGTGACCTCAGTGTCCTTAACGTTGGCTGCTGCCCTGTTTGTGGGGGTGAGGCAGTGGTTGTCTGCACAACATGAGTATGTTAGTAATAGGCTAAATAACCTCATATTCATTCAAGATATTATTAAAGCACCAAGGGTTGGATAATTACATTTAAGCGATATATCAGACACATATTTATCCTTCCCAGAGAAGATTCTGGACCTGTTTAACCCCCTCAGACGTGCCTCTCTCCCCGAGCTCACTCAGTAGCTGCCCACTACAAACATGTGTTGCACCAGACCTCTCAGTGTAAGTATTCATTAGTTGTTTTAGCCTCCAGTCATTTTCCACTTGTTTCCCAAAGCTGGATCACATTATGCCACAGAGAATTCCCGTGCCAGAAATGCAGAGACCCACTTTGATAAAAGATTACTGCCCCTATTTTCTGTT
The DNA here is from genome assembly GCF_021018895.1 of Seriola aureovittata. Lineage (NCBI taxonomy): Eukaryota > Metazoa > Chordata > Actinopteri > Carangiformes > Carangidae > Seriola > Seriola aureovittata. The sequence goes on from NC_079368.1 coordinate 22,330,654, forward strand.
ATTGCTGTTTTTCCCCTGATGCCAGTGTCTTGGAGAGAGTTCAAACATTCACAAGTCTTGCAAATGCACATGATGACAAATGCCTTTGGACAAGGTTACTGTGAGGCTAATATTCAAAAGTACACATCATATCTGTCTGTTATGTATCTGGTGATTTATTGGCTGTTTCATTATATTACATAAAGAGTGATTAAAGACAAATCAGTGCTACTGAATGTGTTGTGGTTTCTCTGAAATGCTATGTCTTCTTTTGGTAACTTTTATCCTATTTAGAAAAGAGTTAAGACAAAGAAAAATATATAATTAAAACATTTCTAAAATATATAAATCAGCATGAAAACATCCACATCTGTTTATCTAAAGTCATTAAAAAAAACAAACTACACACAAAAGCCCTCAGCTGAACTTCCGAATGTTTCTTTTATCTTACCTAAGAATGTGGCCTCAAAGTTGCAACAGCCATACACATTGCACAATCACTAGAGAGAGCCGAGAAACTGTAACAGACAGCGATGTGTACGTTGCAGACATGAAATAGTATTCCATATGTTGCTATTGGCCCTGACAGTCATGGTGGAATTCACTGTGGCATTCCTCAGTATCAATCAGTTGTTGCGGCGATTCCTTAAACATCTGTTAAAGGACAATATACCAGCAAAAGCTTTCCTGTACTCTGGATTCCTATAGTTCAGACCACTCTCTCTCTCTGACCACAGTCACGGGCCAACTTGGATGAATTTGGGAATGAAGACGGCAGCTGTAACCTCTCACGGTCCATCTCCCACCTCCCTGTCTTCCTCTACTCTTCCAATTTTTCATGCCTGTCTTGAGATAGATGTTCAGAGAGGCGGGATAAGAGAACATGAGGCCCGGAAGCCTGTGGTGTTAATGTTCTCCCCGTGCTCTTTTGATCTGGCATCAAGGCAGCTGTCATTGATTAGTGTGTTTGCAGATGATTACTGAGGGAAGTGGGTGGTCAGACACAGGTCATATCTCTCTCCCTCATTCACATTTCTTCCAAGGCCCCGCAGTGGAACCGCATTATTAGTAATGCAGACTAACATGACAAAGCTGTTTTTGTGTTTTTTTTGTGTTTTTTTGTGTTTTTTTTTTTTTTTTTGCTAGTATTACCAGCAGGTGCTTTAGCAGCTATCTTTACTATGCAAGGCCTCCTGCAACCAGGGAATGTTGCAGCTCCACAGTAATGGGGTGATATTAGTAAGTGATGTCAGCATCTACAAGCCATACCAAGGAAGTTACCTCCCTCCCATTTTCTTGTGGTTGGTCTTGTGTGTTTCCCGTTTGTTTGGGAACTAATCATTAGTGCAATGGTTGCCACATGGAATATCTGGCTAGGCATTAATGGTTGCCTTTTGTCCTTTCCTACCTCAGAGACCCAGATAAGAAAAGTCTTACCATGACCTGAACGTTCACCAGGGTTTCTCAGTGCTTGTGCTAATTTCCCTGCAGTTCCCCACCAGTAAAGAAAGGCCACTACGTTGCAGAGGAGAAAACGGTAATTTTATTTTCACATAATAGATCCTATAAAAAGTAAAGCATGCGAAGGAATGCTTGCCTCGTAAGTGTTCCCCTCCAGTTAAATATTTCACAAAATAAATAAATCATTACAATACAGTCAAAACACAGTGGTTAAGTATCAAACATTTGCTTTAAATGTGTGGTATCCTCTATCATCTTAATGCTGTCACGATAAACTGACCGATCACTTCCCTCATCTTACTGTAGTCATCTTCTATTTCTCCCCTTTACGTCTCACAGGAGAATATGGATTTTAAATAACATCTTGAGATACTTCTGCATCCACTACAGTTCATTAGCTGGGACAGTATCTCCTGTGTTGTCCACATTACACACATACTCCAGTTGCAAACTGTTTGGCACAAAAAAAAAAGGATAAATATTGCATCCCGTGCCACAGAAAACACAGATATCACCTTCTCCCACCAAATGAAGAATATGATCTCAATCAAGGTTCAGGAGCAGAGACCATATTTTTGTGTAACAGTGTTAGTGCCTTGTTTCCAAATGAGAGATTTCCCAGTGAATGTCTCTATTTTACAGCGTTTCAGTATCAAAAACCTTTCTGTCCAGTGCTGCATATTCTTCCCCCCTCCTGTCGACTTCTTCAGCTCACACCATAATTGGAAGGAAGTGGGTGGCCGTGTTCTTTCTGCGGGTTTTCTTCCCTTTAAGCGGCTTCCCATGGACGTTCAGACCCACAAACATCTGCCGCTTCTTGTTCCTCCACTCAGCTGATGCGTACGTGTTATAGCCGTTCTCCTCAATCCGCTCCTTCAGGTTGCAGTCGACGCCGAACTCTTTCTGGAAAAAAAAACAGTACGTATCACGTGTTAGTGCTGTAACCCCGATGTGTGAGGTTAAGGTAAAACAAACATCATTTTTTCTTGTGCAAATTCACTGTGGTTGCACGTGGCCCCCGTGTTTATTTACTCCTCCTTAATCTACATTGAATGTTTTACTTGTGCTTGTATAGAAACTAGTGTACACTTTGAAAATTGCACAGTTCTCCTAGAGGTTCACGTGTGTGCACTGGCCTGGTTGTGATTCAGAGTGAGCAGCAGCAGCTAGAGAAATAAAGATAAGGCCTCCTGTGATAAGGACAGAAGAATCTAACACTATCTCTCTCTCTCTAGAGCGTCCTGATTGACCTCTGACTCGGATACTAACCGCTCCGTACAGGTCTCCTTTCCTGCTGATAGCCAGATAGTAGTTGCTGTTCAGCCCTTTGATGGCCACCACTCCCACGTCCACCGATGTGATTTCCAGGATACCTAGGATTCAGCAAAAAGGAGGTTATATCATTATGTGTCAACATTCAGAACGAGCACAAGAGCTCATGTGCCATTTGTGCAAATAAATGATTCTCCAAGTATGTTTCTTGGCAGTTTAAGTTGAACTGACTTTTTTTCAGTTCACAGACAAATCTAAAAAACCTTGGACGGAGGAAGTAAACGTGTTACAATGTACACAGCATTTAACACTGGCAGCAGTCACATGCCAGCCACTTGAGAGTCTTGATGCAGACCGGAGTAGATCAATACATTTTTATTTCACATCGGTGAGAGGATAACGAATAGCAATGTGCTGTGTTCTTGTTTCAGGACATTTACATGTGGGAACACGCAGTGTGGGGATGCTGTGCAAGGTCACAATTACTGTTTGAGCACGTTTATCATTTCAGTGATATTATAAAGTTACTTTACAACCTACACCTGTGTAACAGATTCCAGCTGCAAAGGCCATTTAGTCTGAAAATTAATAGGTGGATACCGCAGAGATTCTCAGGTTGTTTATGTTCTGTTTGGTATTTAGGTTTCCAGTCCCTATACAAATAAATCAGGTTTCTCATAGGCTATTAGAGAGGCTAATTTATACCCCAGTTAACAAGGGCATGCTCTTTCTGCAGACAGTTGTGGTTATTTGTGTGGTCTCAGTATCAGAGGTCAGAGAGATATAACTTCCTAACGTGTCCTTTGACCACAGAACCCACCCGTCTCGTCTTATGCTGGTGTGTGTGTGTGTGTGTGTGTGTGTGTGTGTGTGCATGTGTGTGTGTGTGTGAGTGAACTGTCTCGGTTCCCATGGCATGTTTGATTTCATGCCTCCCTCCCTGATTTCCTTTCCACACTTCCTGTGAGCTGTCGTTATTTTGTCCTGATAAGCACACATATGTGTACACACACACACACACACACACACACTTTGGCGTGGGGGTGTGAACCGCAGAGAGTCGAAGACATCCTTTGATCAGATCAGCAGCCCCTCCTCTGTCTGATGACTGTTTGCGCGGCGGCCTGCTCTGCTGTCAGACCCACTCTCCGGTGGCTGGGGGGCCTCTGAAGCTGCCAGCCTCGTACATGAGTGGACAGTGGAGGATGCAGGTGTGCCCCCAAAGAACAATCCCTCTCTTAAAAATACAGCAGCTTCTTTCCTCGTCCGTGAGGTCTTGACTGTATCAGTTTCTAGTTCAAACAGTGGCACCTTGGGGCAGTGAGGTCTGAGGCAGCAAGGCGGTGGTGGGGACTGTGACACAACGGCCATTGAAGATCTGAGAGGAGCTGGTTTCTGTATGGGATCGGGTGTCGGGTATGGAGTGAGGATGTAAGACAATCTATGGCAGTCTCTGGCTGCTCTGTAAACATGGGAGGGATGAAAGGAAGGAGAACAGAGGAGGACAGAGGAGCCATGACAGTGAGACTGGGGGTGGAGTGAGGATTAGAAAGGCTGTAATGATCACTGATCAAAGTCAGCCACCGGAGGCAGGGGCGAGACAGGTTGTATACACACACACACACACACACATGCACACGTGCGCGCACACACACACACACACACACACGTGCACACACATACACACACACACTCACATGTACACAGGCACACGCATAGTTAATGCTGCAGCAGGTGAATGTGCACTTGCACACAACTTACAAACTCAACCTGGCTGTGAAACTACAAAATCTCCATTCAGTGCTCTGTGATGAATGAACGCTCAGCTTGGCCCAGAAGTGGAGAGTAATGAGCTCATGGCTGCAAGTATGGGGAAAACGGCAGAACAGAAAATATGCTCTTCATTTAGCTTCCTCCAGATTACAACATTACGCCTTAAACGTGACAGCAGTGTTTTGTATGGGGTAAATTCTACAAAACCACATATGTAAAATGTTGCCTAAAGAGAGCCAGCCAGGTTCAGCCGTTTACGTGGGGAGACAGCAGATTTTCTTTTGCATGCTGGTTGCTTTTTCCTAATGTGTGGCTTATTTGATACGCTCTGTTTGGAGTTACAGCAGTAAATGGTGCGTTGGTTGTGGAATGGAGGCACACAATGCCAGTGAGAATTAAAGGTGGTTTTTCCACAGTGGGATGCCAAAAAGCATGTGCTTTGCAGCTTGTATTGTTATTCTTACTCTCTCTTTACTTTGCCTCTTGGATGTTCGAGTCTGCACAAAATAGCACTTGGGCAAATAAGTCCGAATGTAGATTGTGATTGGTGCCATTCCCATGCAGAAAAATGGAGCGGAATGAGGCGTAAATCAGGATATATGGTAATAACACTTGATAAGGACAGACCACACTGAGAGTATTTACATAGAGGGGATATCCAGCTTCTTCCCCACCTCTGAGAAAAGCTATACATCTCTCCACTCAAACCTCCATAAGAGCGCCATCTGTTTTTTTGGGTTTTTTTTTTTGTCCCGTAAAAGGCCACTGCTTTGATTAAAGGAGATGAACAGGCACAGACACACACTTACACATGTATTCGCATATACTATATATACACTTCTTGAGCCATGTCCAGAAGCATCTTGCACACATGGCCTGGCCCCTACAACTACACACACACACACACACACACACACACACACACACACACACACACACACACACACACTCATGATCTTGACAGGCTCACCCTCTCACACCGACACAGCCGAGGATAATTAACCAAACTCTTTTGCCGCCAAGCCTTTGCCTGAATCCTATTTGGCAATATTTCAGCAGTCACTCAGAGCTGCTCGTTGTCTTTAAGAGAACTCAGCTGTGAATCATAGATATTTTAATTGCATACTTAGGCCATGCAGATAGCTACTTAGCTGACTTTAATATAATCTCCATCCCTTTCTCTCTGCCTCTCTGTAACCTCAGCACAGGCTCCCAGCGGGTTGGAAAGCCATGTGGGACAGTTTTGCGCTGGCATCCCCATAAATCTGCGGGAGGCTGGATACCGGTTCTTTAACAGACAGTGAGCCGGGTCCTCGCAGGGCCACAGGCAGCACCCAAAACCAAAGCCTCCACCTCCCTTACACCTCTGAGACAAACTATGATATATATTGATTAATCAATCATAAAATTTAAATGCACTGTGTCTTCGGCTTGCAACTTTTGGCTCAAGAAAAGGCAAGCTGTCCTCCACTGCTTGTCGCATTAAAAAAGAAAACATTTTGTCAATTCGAGGGATCAGCAAGGGTCTACAAAGGACGTCAGTCCTGGGATCATGTCTAGCCCCAGGGGCCAGAGCAAAGACTGAAGCTGCTGTTGTGTAGTATCCTTTACCATGTGAACCTGATATGAGAGCACATAATCCACACACAGTGTCCCCAGACCCCCTCAGGACACAGCTTTTTGATGGCACCACCATTGATACTGAAGACACATGGCTTTGATGTGGCCACAATGATGTTCAGCCATGTCATTCATGAACTTGTACCTCTAGAGAGTCTCTCTTTCACCTCCCTCCCTGATGCTCAGGTCACGCTTACTCCAACTGACTTTTGAAAAAAAAAAAAAAAAAGGCAACATACTGCTAAAAGTGGGAAATTGTAAGTCAATAAAAAAGTAGACAGAGGGGGTAAATCATTTTCCAAACATACATAAACTTTAGGGTGAATTCACACACACACACACACAGACACACACACACACACACACCACTATTATGATAAACTGCGGCAGACTTCCTCACACCACTTCAGTTTTACAACTTAAAAGAAACTGCTAACAAAGACGGCAGTAAAAGCATCACGATGTAATATGGTCAGTAAATAAAGTTGCTTCTGTCATGACCTTGTCAAAACAAACATCTCCCCTGACATTTTGCCTCCCTGTGCCATTTCCCCTAAGTCACTTTGATTGAATGTGTGGTTCAGCTCTCCCAAGAGGAACATTAAAAAGGTTCCATGTACACTCGCTATGGGAGAGAAAGAGGGAGAAGAGGAGCATGTGAGAAGGAGAGAGATGTATACAGTATGTGTGTGTGTGTGTGTGTGTGTGTGTGTGTGTCAGTAATAAGTGAGCACATGTGTCGTCGTTGGCTGCTATATGATCACACACCCACTGGAGCATGCGAGTGCCCGCTGGCTGATAGGCACACACACGTAGCTTAGTGGGAATGCTGGGACACTAATGAGAATGCTATTCTACTGACTGATATGCCGAAACATACAACATGTAATCACTTTAAAGACGTGTTTCTCCTAGTGACCACGTCTAACTGCTTTAAACAAATGTCTGATTTTTGACTGAGGGTATGTAATTTGCCGGCTTGCAGGCGGGCAGTCTGAGTGGGAGAGTGAGAGACACAGACGCAGACACAGAGAGGCAGAAAAGGGTCTAAAAGCATCAATGAGACTGACATCCATGTCCCGTGCCCCCCCTGCTCCAGCCCTGTTCTTCTGGGGTCGTTATCAGTGCTGTTTACCCTGGGCTGTGAAGACCCCCTGATAATGGCCCGGTTATCTGTGCCTGCTCCTTTTTAAGCAATCTGAGAGCTACCACCATTGTGCTGAGTGTTTGGACAGGAGAGATATCAGAGGGATGTCTGGTTTAAAACAAAAAAAATAATGAGTCTAATCAGGAATTCTTCATTCAAACCATCAACCACTGGGATAGGCTGGCGGTCTCTGTAAAATGAACGAAGAATTATGTTATTTAATATAAATTCAATGTTTAAACCAGGCTGTATACCGATAGATCTAGTTTATGCATTTTTGGTGCTGTTTGTAGTTTCTTCTGGGTAGGACGAGCGTTAACACCTAGTTTCTTAGAATAGAAATAAGAAAACATTAAAGAGGGTTTCTTGGTGCCAGAAATGTCGCTGACTCAAAACTATCAACAGGTGCTTCTTTGTTATCTGTAATATCCGAATGCAAACAAGGTCAGAAGAAAGGTCAGAAGGTTTGGGTGCAGAGACTAAAAGCCTTTACTTTGCACTGTCAACTTGAAAAGTAAACTCCTTTAAAAGCCTCGTATTGTTCACTTTTAACTTTTGCAGACTCAGGAGAGGCTCAGACTCACTTTGGTGTCTGATTTAATTTGTTTACTGCTTTTCTTTTTTACATTTAGATAGTCATTGAGTTACTTACTGAGGGGGTCATCCTTGCTCTTGGTCCCACTGACTGTTCCATTCCTATCGATCCTCAGGAAGAACTTCTGGAAAGAGAACAGCTTCCTCCTCCGTATATCCCCTTGGAGATGATTGTAGCTGCGCACATGCCTACCCTGTGGTCCCCCAGTCCGACCCAGGGGGCCCCCAGTGGCCCTGGGCCTGGAGACGAGCTCAGTCTCTGAGATGTTCAGTGGAACTCTGAGAGTTCGCGGGTTGGCAAGCCTCAGTCTTTCTCTGCGGAGCTGATGGCAGGCCGCCCCGGATAGGGAAAAGGAGAAAAGCACCAGGACCAACAGGAGACGCAAAGACAGGGAGGAAGACAGTGCTGATGACCTTAGTCTGGAGTTGGTTCCAGAACCAGAACGAGCCCCTAACCCAGCCCTGGAGCAGGACGAGGCAGAGGCAGCCTTACTCCCTCCAGCAGCCCATCTGATCATGGTAGTGTGCTGTGTGGAGGACTAGAGGCAGCCTCAGAGCCTGGGACATGCTGCTGGGAGCGAGGATAGGCTGGGAGGGCAGGGAGGGGAGCCCTCCACAGTCCAGACAGTCCAAATTATTCAGCACCTGTATGAAATCCTTAGATTTCCCTCTGAGTTATGTTTGATGGTGTAAAGATTGTTCAGCTAGTCACTGTTTCAAGCTGATACCCCACTGGTTCTCTTCTCCACTCTTGAAAGGTTTTGGGCTGGTGATCAGAAGGTCTGCAATACGAGTCTTTTATGTAGAAATCAGTCTGAATCAAAGATTTAATAAAAAATCAATACACAGATCACTACTTGTGCATTTCAGTAACAAACCTGTGTCTTCACACTTTCTTTCTAATTGTTTCTAAATTGTTTGTGAAATTATTTTCGGCCGCTCCAGTGTCACCCTCACATTTCCAGGCAGTTGCTCAATTTAGGAATAAAAAAACATGAAGCACTGATATCCAGGTAGAAAGTTTGACGTGTGAAAAAAAATCCTTAGTTCCAGTGAAATGAAAACAGATGCACCACACAATCTACCTGTCCGATGGCTGCTACGCTCCACATGTGCAGGAAAGCATTTTCAGATTTCACTCTGAGGAGGAAAACAGGATTCAAGACTTAAAGAGGAACGCTGGTCAATCCAGGCGCATGTCAGATAATCCATGTCTTCTTCTGTTGCCCCTGCTCCTCTCGCTCTCTCCTCATCTCTCTCTTTCTCCCTCCCTCTCTCTCTCTCTCTCTCTCCTCTCTCTCTCTCTCTCTCTCTCTCTCTCTCTAGCCCCAGATGACTCCACCTTCACACAGCATCGAGGTAACGGTGAGGGGTGGTCTTTCTCTCCATCTCAGGATTCAGTCGGAGTTGTTCCCCTGCTTTTCTTGATATGAGGATTCCTGGAGTGATCTCCTCACCTGAAGGCTGATCACAGAGAATGACTGTGTGTTGTGTGAAGCTCTGTGACTCTGTTAGTTATTTGATCCCTCCCTCCTTTACTCAACTTCCCCTCTCACATATGGGAGCAAGTACTGCTCTGCGTGTGTGTGTGTGTGTGTGTGTGTGTGTGTGTTGTGTGTGTGTGTGTGCATTGCCTACTTGCAGGCAAATCTAACTTATGAGAGTGGGTGAGAGGTGATAACAGGGTTTATCTGAATAGTTGCAGGGCAGGAAGACACAGTCTTGTAGTATTGGATCAGTCACTATGGTTACAGATTGCTGTGATGATTGCTTTATTGGTTTATCAAAGAGTGGTTGTGTAAGTGTTGCAAAAAAAAATGAGGTCCTGGTATGTCATGTTCATTTTTCTTATCCAGCATACATCTGCCTGTATGGCTTAGGGTGAAGAGGATAAATATCACAAATTGAAATGGACCCACTTGTTCCTCATTAAGATGTGATAATCCTGACAAGTGGCCATCCTCCTCTGTCTCTTCAGATAAAAATCATATTAAGTTACTATTACCGGTTCCAGTCTGCATGCTGCCTTATCATGGTCATCTTTCTAAGGCCTCTCTCTTTCCCTCAAGGCACTTTATCGTAGTGTGTTATCTCACCTGCAGCGCTGTAATGCAATGAAGCTCTCCAGTTTCACTCACCAGACCTCCGCCTTCCTCTGTGACTCAGGTGTCTGAGTGGACCTCGGCCAATGAGACTCTCTCTTACGGACCGTGCATCATTTGCTCCTCAAGGCAAGGGGCAGGCACAGGATGAACAATGTCATAGTGGACTAGACAACAATGTACAGTATGTGGAGTGAACATGCAAAATATTAGGGATGGTCAGTGTTTTCACCAGTGTAATAAACAAAATGTGCTGCTGGCAGTCTTATCTATTCTCCCTGATCCTTGTGTCTTTAATGTCGGGGTCTGTCCTGTTCCCTGTTTTCCTTCCCTTAAGTCCTAGTTTTTAGTGCCTGCTTTAATGTCTGTCAACGATCTATGGCCAGAGCAGTCTTGTCTTAACTCTGGTCTTGGCATGGGTTTATCTGGGGATACAAACAAAGTAATCTTATCAGCGCTTCCTTTGTGGTGTCCCTTCCCACTGTGATAACCTGAATCTGTGCAGAGGGAACTGATGAGGGGCTGGAAGCAGCAGGCATCATTTATATTGATTATAACAGAGTAATAGTTTTTCAACATTATTTGCCTCACTAAAATAATCCACCAAAGTGACACTGGGCTTGTGCACTGTGCATTATTCAGTCTAAATTTTTATTATAGATTTCTTTAACTGTACTCAAGCTTTATAACTTCTCTGTTATATCTTCCACGTGCTGTGATTAACAGTGACAGATGTGATTTTTTTTTACTTCCTCATTTAAGATTTCAGTCTACTATTTCATACAGTCCTAATATTTTATCCAAACATTGCCCACTTATTTTAAATAAATAGACTCATTTCCAGCACCTTTGCCTTTTTAGTTTAAGTGACAACATCATAAAATAATTCAGTTTCAAATAGTTATATAAAATAATAAAAAATAATATTTTGTGGATAAATATGAAAAATTTGTTTTTCTACATTTTTCAGTGTATTTCTTGTTCATTTGACAATTATATACTGAAGCTCTATGCTTTCCACAAGCAGTTTGAGAGCTCAGCACAGCAGACTGAGGAGTCAAAAACTGTGCAGATACACCCTCAGCTCTTAGTGTTCTCTCCACTAAGACAGTAATGTCCTCCGTAGGTGCCTCAGAGGGATGTGCGCCTGCAATGGTGCTGAGGGACTTGCAGATTTTGTAGGATTTCTTTAGAGGCCAAGGAGCAAATTCTTTGCAAACGTTACCGTGCCTGTGTTTTTTCTCCTAGACGCAATATAAGTGAGATTTGAGGGGTCTGGAGATGGTCTCATCTCCTTCCCAGCTCTACAGCTTTAGCATTTAGTGTATCTTTATAGATCTATCTCCCTGAATTGCATTTCAAAGTTCAAAACAATAGGCAATAGAACAGACAAATGTGCTTCTGATCCCTCCCTACAGGCTGTGGCTCTAGCTGGGTTCTTACACTATTCTCAAAAACAAAAACATAATTACAATAAAAGCAACGAAAAGTCAAATACCGGAAATTTATACGCGTCAGCGGAGATTTGATTTCACACAGTTCCAATTGCCAAAAAGAAAAATGAATCAAGGTGAAACACATGGAAAGGTTCCTTTTATTCCTTGTAGTGAGTAATGTAAGTGAGTTTCCCAAAAGAAAACTTTTTTCCACATTTTGTCTTTGAGAAAGTAATTGTAGGTGCTGCAGTTCTTGTCGTATTCAAGTCAGTGGCTATTACAGTGTTGCGCTTACCTCAATATATATGTGATCACATTCGCATTCTTTTAATTTGAGTCACATTCAGACACAGGATCAAGGTGAAACAAACAGGCAAACAGCAGCTTGTTGGTCACTGGGTGAATAGTGTGTGTATTTGATATTAAATATAAAACCCCGTTTGTAAAAAGAAAAGTAAAAAGAAGCAGTGTTACTGGCAGCAGTGATATCATCCTGTGGTGACATCCACAAAAAATATTAGTGACTTGTGGCATTCTGGTTGAGGCAACGATTGGGATGAAGCACTATGACTTATTGGAGGTAACTTACTTATGATTTATATTTCTCAATGTTTAATAATTCTTCTTGCTGTATGTCACGTCACTGTATTTTATGTGCACCAGTGATTTACTTTGTAACCCTAGTTATAAAAAGGCACTGAGAATTAAAGATTGTTGATTGGCATCAGAGAAGCAAAATACAATTGTTAATCAAATCAAACATAATTTGATATGATAATGATACAATATGATCATTTGTGATATTAATCTATCACAAAGTCTACCAACTGTAATTTCTGTTGGCAAAGTTTGAGTTTCTTTGCCAAGACGGTTTTGTTTTTCTTTTTAAACAGCTGCTGTCCACTCATAAAATGCATCACTTCCTGTAAATCATGATTTTATTTTCTCAATAAAGACCTGCTTGACTAAAACCATTTATAGTAGCAGACAATGACAAAGCTTTCTTGAACTGGGATTGGGTTGAAACAGTCAGTGTATTGATCAAAGCCGAAAGTGGTTGAATTGGAGATGTCAGATTTCTACTGAAACTTTATAAGGCACTTTGCAAACAGAATCTCATCTCTGAAGCTTTTTCTGTGTAACACACCAAGTGAATCTTTATTAGTTTGTGGCCTGTGCCCATGAGTTTGCGTAATCCTTGTGGCAGCAGGTGGATCCAGCACTGAGTACCTTACAATCTCTCCTTCTCTCTGCTCAACATACTGTATCACATTAGCAAGTTGAACTGTGGAAATTCACCTTATTCATGTCATGTGTCTCCGATTTTGCTCGGCCCCTCCCTTTTGGTACACTATCATTAAGCAGATGTTCTACGGAGAAAAGCACCTCACTCCGAGTTACTTAAGCTCAAATCCGTATGTGGTCTACGAGGGAATCAAACGCACAACTCACAAACAACCAAACTGACCTATGGGAACCATGTGTGCGTCCCTGTCTGCATTCCCTGGGGCCCACTCTGTGTGTGCTGGGTCAGAGGAGGCTGAGGCTTTAATAAAGGAACAGGCCTGGTACAGGGATGCCAGTCTGACTGCCTGGGGACATGCAACCTGATGGGGTCCAGATGAGAGCCACCAGACTGGACTTGTTCCTCCAAACCAGCGGCCCGTTGATGCACGGATGACGCTCCAACGCCTTCTTCCTTCAGCCACTCTCTGGGTTTACACTGGGATTTGAGGGAGTAAGCAGCCAGATTAAACTAACATCCCCTTTTAATGATTCTTTAAAGCTTTTCACAGATCACAGGAAAATGTGTTACCTCATGTCCCAAAGAGGTAACTTGCAAATGGCTGCTCGGTGCGGCACTGGAGGCCTCCTTTTTCTATTGGTCATCAAACGTAAATATTTAATGTGTTCCTGGCCGGGGTGTTGGGGGGTGTCTGGTAACCTACAAGATGAGGTTGCTGTTTCCAGCTTTACGGTGATCAATAGATATTTGTCATGTTATCTTCCCTGTCCTGACAGGCACTTACATCATCCTCCTCTGCTGAGTGTCAGTTTCAGTAGGGTAGTGGAATTTACTTACAGGTCAGACATTGGAGCAACTACTCCACACTCAACTGTGCTCTGTTTTTCTCAGGGCAACATGAGGTGACAAAGCAATAACTCTGCTGTATTTGTCAACCAACAGGTATCGCAGCAAAAGTCGCTGCTTTATAGTGGATTTTAATATTTTTGAATCAGTATGATTAAGTATTTTGTATTGTAAGGTATTTCATTTGCCAGTCACAATCTTATTACAGAATATTTATCATTCCATTATATCTGATGCTATTGCGATAACATAGTGATCAATGATTGTATCCATGTTACCATCTCTAATAATAAGCATCACATAGTTCTATACACAACTCTTGATAACAAAAAAATGTGCTATGGCAATCATTAAAAGTATCACACTAGCCTATATCATGAATTGTAATAATCAGGTGAAACCAGATGGGATAATATATTATAAATAGCTATTATTTTCCCATAAATAAAATTTAGCATTGTGCTGTGAAGCTTAATAGTCCCCAATATTTACTTGAAGTGTCTCCTTCCCTTTTTTTATGCTCACAGACCAACTTATACTCGGTGGTTTGATTTCATTAAAAACCAGGTTGTCAATGGAAATCATCCTAAATCTGGCAACCATTCAATCAAAAGGAACAAAACAGACAGCCAATAAAAACAACTTTTATAATACCTGTTTTGAAAGCAAAGTGGAGCACACCTACTCAGCGTTGCAACAGAATACAAACCTTAAAGCTTAACAGCTAGACAGATGTCATGTCTTTGAATTTTATATTTACCACTTATCTGCCAATCAGACGTGCTCTAACCTTTATTGTAAAAGTTCTTAAAGCTCTGGAGGCAACATCTGTTTGCTACTGTTGGCACTGTGCAGAGAACGTCTGGAAAATCTACTAATAATGAAGTAAACATTGGACTATTGAATCTAAAAGCACTATTGTTTGGCTTCAGAACACTTGAATAGTGCTGCACAAGATAATAGGGTAATTTTTATGGTCATGTTTGCCCTTTTTAAAAAAGGACCAGCCATCAACCACCTATGTTGTTCTGAATGAAAACAGCTGAAATTCAGTCGTGCCGGTTAAGTCGCTCTTTGTACACTAACATCTCTGCCGTGATGTTTTGATTTGAATCTGCTATCTTAATTTTTTCTTTGTTATTCTGCTCTGGTTTGTCAACTCCACGTCAAGGATTCAGAGAGGAAATGTACAAAAGGTGTGTAGAGCACCGGTGGGGAAATTTTAAACCAGAAATAAGCTATAAAAGAAATTTGGTTTATACTACCTCACTGCTCAGAGATCTGAAGCCACCATCAAGTCTGAGATGTTTTTCAGGCATTTTCTGATTTTGAGCTCGACTGCTTCTTTCCATTGTGCAACTCTACAAATTAAGCAACACAAAATGACATAACAGAATGAGAGATGTGGTTAGGTGATACAACTGGATGAGGTTTGCTTCGTCATGATAACACTCATGCATGCACGCACGCACGCACACACACACACACCCACGCACGTACTGCTGGTTTTTAGGACACGATGCTCCACATTGACACAGTGTTGTGTTACTTCCTTCTATTACTGCTGACTAACTCTTGGTCCCTGGCTTGAATGACGGCAGCAGGCAGCGCGGAGCGGGGCAGCGTTCGTCCGTGTCAAGTAATCAGGCACAGTGGAGCCTGGGAAATCTGGGCCAGCTGAACCTGATTCCTGAAACAGAGCCTGGTGCTGCTGTCTATGGTGTTACACATCCAGCAGCATCTGGCACTCTCAGGCGAGAACGACCTTGTTAACATGAAAGGTCATAAAGCAGAAGACCACGATGCAGAGACGGGTATAGCCTGCTAGCTTACATGAGGTGTTAATACTCTTACTTGTCAGGATGGAAATTACCCATACTACGTTGCATGCATCATACACACAAGTACAAATATTAAAAGAAAAGTTTATTTCATGTCTCAGCTACAAAGCAGTGTTGCCACAAACATCTTTTATCATTACATTTAATGATGGAGACATGTGAAGGACGAATCAGTCCCGGTGATGTACCGGACACAATGACAACGATAATGCCTGTACAATATCATACAAACACAGCGGCCATCTGTACAGGGACCTGAGAGGGATGACCTGCAACACCTCTTTCTCATCGGTCAATGTTACACCAGAGGAGGAGCACCACAGGTTCAGCTGGAAAACTGTGCAGGTTTTGCAGCCGATTTTCTTTTTTAATCAGGGACAACTGAAACAAAAAAGGACTAAAGCAAGAACTTTGTACCCAGAATAATGTAAACACACAGTGCCAGCTCTGAGGAAAAAAAAAAACACAATTCAAGCAGAAAAAAAGGAAAATATATAGTAAGAGTAAAAAAACACAGAGATTATCATTACTATTAACAATTTAATAAAGAGGTCACAAAAAAAATCTTTATTTACATTCTGTTTTCACCAGTTCACTTTGAAAGAAAACTATAACTGGCAACTAGACTGTAGAGCCATAAATGATCTTCAGCACCTCAATTATAAAAGCACCATTGGCCCAGAAAGATTTGCACTGTAGGTCATAACTGTTCTTTTTTTTTGTTTTTGTTTTTTTCACTGAAAAAAAAAGTTCATATTGTACCTTGTATTATAATCTAATTCATCACAACTGTGTAGGAGCAGCTCTTGCATCAGCTTGTATGAGCTTTCATAACTTTTGAATTGTGCTTCTTGATTTTTTTTTTTTATTCGTAATTTTTAAATGATTTTTAAGAATGTATTGACTTAATTATTGTAATAAATTCACCAAATCAATTTAAATAAAAGGAAATATCAAAGTCGATAAGCATTTATGCTCACCTGAACGTGGCTTTATGAACACTACGCTCTGATCTTTGTTACAGTCCAAATGTGTATTCATCATCAGTGTTTTGGCTTGTTCTTTTGCTCACTTTTCTAATGCCTCCCAGCAAAATTTTTTAATTGGAATTTACCTAAATAAGTAAAAAAAATAGAATTATTACATAGTATTAGTTGACCCAGGTATGTTTGTGCTGATTAAGTTGTGCTTGCTGTCGTGCTGTGGTCATTAGCACTTTGGTTCGGACATGTCAGTCTGTGGATGGTTTGGCTTTACGCCAAATTTTGCATGAACATACAGTATCCCATTGTAATGTATGTGTGTGCATAACACTGGCTACGGACCACAGGTGACACAACACTGTCTTTGGACCGACCTGAGAGAGCAGCGACCCAATAGCTTCAGCTTGTCGCAGAAGCGTGAGGACATGGTGTTCTTCCTGCAAACTGGACCTGCATGAGAAGGAAGACGAAACAAAGATAATATAATATGTGAGTTTATTTTATTTAGAGAGATTTTAACCGAGAGGTTTGTTACAAAAAAAAAAAGATCTTCCACTAAACCAGATAAACAGACAGACAGATTGAGTGTTGCGTACACACCTGTGTTGGTCTTGCATTCCTGCATATTGCACTTCCTGAGTGTTTCTGGTTTGGAAATCTTCTCACAGAGGCTGTTTGGCATCACAGCCAAATCTTGGTCACTCACACATCTGACTTGACGCTGCTGCTGACCCCCACCACAACTCACGGAGCACTGCGCAGTCATACACCAACGCGCACACACACACACACACACACACACACACACACACACACACACACACACACACACACACACACACACACACACACACACACACACACAGCGATAATTTAGTCCACTTCTAAGACTATTAAATTGGATAATTTATTGCAAGCGACATTTTAGAAACATCCTCAAAGCCTCAAAGAAATCTCTAGCGTGTGTGACTGACTGACCTCCTCCCAGTCCTCAGTCTTCCACTGAGTACAGGGCTTTAGACTGCACGGCTCTGTGCCGTTAGGCCTCCGTGTGGTGCTACAGCGAAGAGGCTGGGGACAGTACACCAGCCGCTCCCTGATGCCTTCGCCACAGCTGCCGGAGCACTGAGGAAAACACAAGGATTTCAGTGCGCTATCTGCTTTTTGTTGAGATTGGAAAAATTTAAATTTCCCTACGTCTGAATCATTATAATGTGGGAGAGGCATGTGACAATTTTCATAAATTTGTGGACTTGGACGTGAAATATCCTTAATTGTCAGTGTAATGTAGTAGAGGCTACAGCTTGCAGCAGAGCAGCAATAACTGTTGGAAATGATTAGTAGGACATATGATGAAATCTATATCCAGAATGTGTGTAAATGAAACACAAATCATCCCCATATACAGCAAATTAGTTCTCAAATGGTTAAAAAAATTGGCAATTTAATGACAGTGGTGATTTTCAATATCAAAGGATTAACTCCCCCCAGATTACAAAAATATTGATGTGATAAACCTCAAGGGGGTCATCTCAAAACTTAGGCAAATAAATAAATAAACCTCCATATGTATATAAACGTATCACTCTTTAATGTTACGAAAATGTATGCAAAAAGTGTAATATATAGAGATTTAATGTGTATGATGCTCCTACCGGTCCCCAGGGTGATATACTCCAGTTCATACAGGGCTTGTGGGGGCAGGTCAAGGTGCTGAGGGGTCTGCTAGACACAGCCTGACAGTGGAAAGGTCTGAGGGGACGTTTACTCTGAGAGTCGATACACTGGACGTCACGGTACCTCCTTCCCACCACTGCACAGTTATCTGGACACTGTGGATATATGATCACAGTGTAATGAACAGCTCAGAAATGCATGACGAGTGAGATCAAATCCATTTCATCATCATTTGGAAACGTAACCGCAGAATTATAATTAAGTATTGAGTGTAATTAACAAGTAATGTGTAAATGTAATTATCAGATTCAGTGACTGGAGGAAATCTAACGTTACTCACTTTGCTCCAGCTGCCACTTTGCCAGGTGGCACAAGGCTGCAGCTGACATGTGCGTGCCGGCTCAGGTCTCTTCACGCTGGCACAGTCCTCATCATTCTGGGAGCTGCACACGACTGTCCGCCATATCGCACCAATCCCACATGTTGTTGAACACTGGGGAAGCAAGGGATATTTTCAGGTTAAAACTCAGACTGGGTTTATGGGTTTAAAATCTGACAAACTCACGTGCAATAATTAACATACAACAACTGTGCAATATCTGCTGCTATTTTTGCTATTTTTAAATATCTGATTATGTATCTTTTATTCTTTTTACATTTTTTAGAATTTATTATTGACAGTTCTTTTTTGTACTGTCCACTTTGCTGCTCTACACACACTACAAATTTCCCCAATGTGGGACTATCTTATCTTATGTGTGTACTAATTAAAGTGAAATGTAAAGGCAATAACATTATAAAGTAGATATTTCAGGAACCACCAAAACAACAACCAGCCTAATAAAAGCAAATCAATCAGTTTTGCAAACTCTTTTGGTGAATTCAGGGATGACCATCATTCTGATGAAATTATCAAATTAATATCAATGTTTGGATATTAACATCCATGTTTGCTAAATGCTTGTCTTCTGCATTTTCTGGTAATATAATGCTTTTTGACAGTGCTCAAAATGTGGGGACTGAAAGCTTCACTGAAGAGAGTTCGCAGCCCCCACTAGTAACTTTATTTCCATGTAAGAAACTTTCCCTAAACTAAAATTCTCTGTTAATTTCAAGTCTGTGCAGATCAATTTACAAAGCTTTCAAAAGTCAGCATTAATGTCAAACCTGTAGGGCTTAAACTTTTAAATAGTACTTTAGAGAGTATACGATCATAAACAGTCTGCACCCACCTCGCTCCAGTTTCCTACAACCCAGAATACATCCATGCTGACTGGCTCTCTGGCCATCAGGTTACTTTGGTCACTGGAGGGGCCACTCATGGGACTTTCTGGCTGCTGGTTCTGGCTCTTGGAGCGACTGCCTTTTGACCGTGGAGAGGGCTTTTTAGCACGAGAGGAAGAACTATTTTTCCTGGGTGTCACAGCAGGTTTCTTGAGTTTAATAATCTTTACTGTTGACTGGGGGGATGCTGCAGTGGTGAAGAGTTTTCTTGCAGTTGTGGTGGGAGCTTGTGTTGCATGGAAGCCAGCTTTCATTGGTGCTGATCGGTGATGCTTGTACGTGGGAGTGGTGAGAGGAACCCTGCGTGTCCAGTGGCTGTATGGACTGGTGTGGAGGTTGGATAAGTGGTGAGTCGTCTTCGCCCATGTTTCAGTGCTGGTGTGTGGGGTAGAGTACGCAGTTATGGTGGGTGCTCTGGTTGTGTGCATGGTAGGTGGACTTGTTTGCAAAGTGGTTGATTTAAGGGTTTTTTTGAGTGATGTAGCTGTGGTAAAAACATCCAGGTCAATAATCGCTTCTTCTTCTGTTGTCCTATCCTCAACAACATAATCATATCCTGGAGTGTACATCCCCACATTCGGCGTACTTCCCTCCTCTCCTTCCATGTTTTCCTTTTCCACATCAGTTGCTTTCTTTTTAGAAGGGAAAACTTTCCCTCTCTTATCCCCATTTTTCCTCACTATAACACTGAACTCATAATCATCTGTGTCTATGATTTCGGGGACTGTGGTTCCAGGGGTTGAAGGGGATGTGGTGGTGGGGATGACAGCAGTTGTAGTTTCTTTGGTAGTTGTTTTCTTCCTCATGGTGACAGCAGTCGTGGGTGGTGTAGCAGGGGTAGCAGGTGTGGCTGTGGTGCTCATGGGAGCCCGGGTAGGTGAACCAGGATGCTTGGTGGGGTGGCTCTTAGGTGGGTAAATGCGGCGGTATTTAGGGGGAGGTCCAGGTCGTCTACGTAGACTTGAGTTAGGGCAGCTCTGCAGGGCACACAGTGATCTGGATCGAGGTTTGGTTGAGAGATCGCAGGTCTTTTTGGGTGCTACTGCACACGTGACTGTGCGTGAGCGAACCCCTCCTCCACATGTGACCGGGCACTGCAAAGAAAAAAAAGAACATATGTGATATATTGACTCAGACGTAAAGGAAGGTATTAAGGAAAACGAGACAAATGCAAGGAAAACTGAGGAAGATAAAAGCTATGGAGAAGAAAATAAATCAGAAATCAGAAAACAAGGCTTACCTCTTCCCAGTTCCCGACCACCCAGTCCTGTCCACACGGTACATCTCTGTTGCACGGCACCACAGGTTTGGGTTTAAGGAGATGCTTACACTCCACGGGGTGGAGCACCCTTTCCTCCCCTGAAACTGTACGGACACAGAGCACTGTTCGCTTTCTCACACCGTCTGATCCACAGGTGGCTGTACACTGCTGCCAACCCCCGACCCACCACCTGAGGCCAAGGGGGATGGAGATGAAAAGAGGGTGAGGAAAGAGGCCGCTGATGGGGAGCACATGGTAAGTGGATAATGTTGCCATCTTTTTCATCTTTTCTGTCTTTCATTTACCAAAAGAAGCCAGGTTTCTAAAATGTTAGATGTTGTCAAAACCCAAGCAATTGTACAAGTAATTGTCAAATAGCTAATTTTGCATTGTTTAAAAAAATGGCAAAGTGTTGATTTAAATCAGGAACTACAGTATGTGATCAAAGAAGACGTAAGACTACAAATGTGACCATGCCAACTTTGAGTTATAGTTCGATACCCAAATGAAAACTTGAGTGAAATAATTAGTTTCATTGGCTGAATTTTCGCAGTTTCTCGTTACAGTGAAAGCCAGGGGTAAACGGAGAGAACACAGCATCACAATGAGACAGTGAAATGAGTTTTACTTTCAAACCAGCCATTATATTCTATGGATCCAGTTAGATAACCTGATCAATCTCAGATATAATGACTTGATCAACATGCAGTGATCAGGACATATTTATAAAACTAACTCCACAGCACAACATGTTTTCAGGTCATAATAACACTGACAGAAAAACAGGCAAATGGTATTTGAGAGTAAGGACCTTGCAGGACAATCCATAGTTTTGCATTTCCGGTGTCTGTCATCTGGGCGGCTTTCATGGTCACACAGAGACTCATCCACAACACCCACATCCACCTCGAAACACCGCACGGGCTGATGCTGCTCACCTAAAAACAGACAGGACGTCAGAAATTAGGTCTTAACAGGTCATAACTGAAATGGTACTGAAATTCTGCAAGTTACAGATTTATAGAATAAGAGTTTTCTTGTCAAATGCAACACCGACCTAAGCCACAGGTGGTGCTGCAGTCTGTCCACGCCCCGTGTCTCCAACTGTAAACGGGTTCGATGATCTCGTTTCCTGTCTCTTTGGTCTTCCTAATGGTGTACTCATACTTTAAACCCAGGTTCTTCTCCTGAAACAGCAACTGGACAACCACATGAAATATTATCAGAGGATCCTTTCACGAGCATACATACATATGTGACAATCATACAAAGACATATGATAAAGACAGTTTTCATACTCTCTGATTCCAGTATCTTCTGCTTTTGCCGATATTCGGAAATGTATAAGCTCATTTCGAAAACATGCAAAGTTTGATTGGTTGGCTATCCTTGAAGTCTGTCGCTCTTCTCTATGCCCGATTGGTTGAAATCACTCTGCAGTGACCACTGGGTAAAAATGTAAATTGCCGTTTACTGCTATACATCTCACAGTGATGAAACATTTATAACTGTGAAAGCGAATAACCTCCCCTCCCTTTAAACACATTCAACCTCTGTGCTATGTTGGCCTACCTGGAGCATGACTGGCTGCTTGGTGGGTCCAGGAGCAGTGAGGTTCTCCATGTTTCCGCTGCGTTCGTAGTAGAACGTCGTCCCACCGGCCTCGTACTCCCCGTTCCACTGGATGATGAAGTTGCCATTGAGGAAATACTCCTCCGACGACTCACTTCTCAGAGCCAGGAAGTTACCTGCCTCCTCGACTTCCTTCACCAGGATGTCCCGCGCCCCCTCAGGTATCACACCCACGTCCACGTACCCTGGGAGAGTCGGGAGGGGAGTCAGAGTCACAGCGAGGTAATGGATGGGCCACCATGGCTGCTGCCACACTCACATCCAGACTACCAGACAGTTTCTCTCTGATCTTTAATAGAGGGTGGGCTCAGTCTGTGGGGGTGGTTGGCATGTGTCTGTGTGTGTGTCTGTGTGTGTGTGTGTGTGTGTGTGTGTTGTGTGTGTGTGTTGTGTGTGTGTGTGTGTGTGTGTGTGTGTGTGTGTGTGTGCATGTGTGTGTGTGTGTGCATATTCGGCGTGGGGGGCACTGCCCTGTCTCTGTTTTTTATTGTGTGTGGATGGGGGAGGACGAAAGCAGCTATGAGTGGGTCTCTGGAGTTTAATGATGTTTGTGGGAAGGTGTGTGTGTTTCTGTGTTTGTGCAAGGGGGGGGGGGTTTGCCCTTGGTCTAAGCCTTTTGAAGTCTTACACATCTGGGCTGGTTATCTGGAAAGGATGCTGTGTGGGGCAAACACACACAGAAAGAGGGAGAAGGGGAGAAAGGAGGGACGGTTTTATTGTTTTAGAGCCTCTTTCTCTATTAATCTGTCTTCATGGTATGTTGTTTCAGCGGGTGAGTTATACTTTTCCAAGCATAGCAAAGTCAGCCAAAGACATGTGTATCTTTAGACAAATGCAAACATGGGCCCGCACACACACACACATGACACCAGCCAAGTACAGCAGGACAAACAGCTGCCGGTGTGGACAAGAACGCTGCCATGACAACAAAGAAACAACAGAATGGCGTAATGCTAATGAACTGTCCTGAAATGACTTTCCGTCTGTAGGCATAAATTTGAATTAACACTCCTCTGGTGCATCACATCAAAGCTTCTTTTTTTTTTTTCCCCCATTAAAAGGTTGTCTGTTTTGTGTTACTACACTTTCATAATTGTGTCATTTCTTATGTCTCCATAATTGAATTTGTTTCCAGCTGCTCAAATATCCTTTGTGTTGAACTCACCAAAGCCCTCTGCTTCGTCAAATGATTTGTAGACCGTCTCACAGCTTGTGCCGTCACCCAAACAGACTCCACAACGATCCTCCACAGCGTTTGAGTCAATGCCATAGTCACAGCCTACCTCCTACAGGCAAAAACACGCACACACACATTGTGTCAACAGTGTAACATAAGATGGAGGTTTACACAGAAAATTTCCTCCCTCTATTATACTGTAGTTACACTGCAGCACGTCTCATACCCTGCTCCGCTATAACCCCCTCCAGCTTTTCTTTTAGTCTCTTACCAAGCCACACTACCTTGCACACTCCGTTGACGCAGATGTTTCTGGACTTGTTGTTCATGAAGCACGGCGTCCCATCTGTCACAGTGTCGAGCATCTTCTCCGAAAAATACTCATTGACTGGTCGGCAGTGCAGCTCGCAGGGATTTACTGAAGATGGTTGTGAGATGGGGGGAAAGAAGATTTCCATTTACCTCCAGTGAATGATTAGTATGAGAGAAGTTTTACCTTTGTCAAACTGCCTTGGGAACTAATGATGAGGTAAAAATTCTTAATGATGGAGCTCATTTCTGTTTTGTTTTCTTTCCTTTCACACATGCCACAATAAGTGGTCATGTGATTAGTGATTTTAATACAGGGAATAACAGCAAGGACAGCAACTGGAGTACTGTAATGATATTTGCCCCTACTGAGACAGACAAGGTGCATCACTGATGCCTTTCCAGTGTAAATGCTGCCCTCTGTTGGGTGACTCATACAATTGCTACAGGGAAGTGCAAAGACCACTATGTGTGTCTGTATCTGCAGTACCGAATTCTATATTTGAGGCTTTGATCACTTACATGGGTTAGCCACAGGAATCCACTGGTAGAGTTCGTTGTGGTAGGCCACCGTGTCAAACTCACTGCACAGCATCTCTCGAAAGGTTGGTTTATCATTCTGGCAGGGTTTTGTGTGACAAGTCCGGTAACGCTTCCTTTCTCCAGTGCAGTACTTGCCTCCAAACTCTGGTCTGTGGGAAACAGTGGGACACTTTGAATCAAGCAGGCGGTCAGTTTTGTTTCAGGCAATCATTTGTGAAAGACAGTGACTGAAAAGTAAAAGAACAAAAGTGGGAGAAAAGAGCTTCAATATGCTTTTACTTGGGGTTGTTACACTCCCTCTCCGCTGACTGAACACCTGTACCACAGGTCCTGGAGCAGTGAGACCAGGTACTCCACTGTCCCCAGCCTCCATTCACCGTCTCCGGGAGCTTACCCACAATGACACACTCTCCTGAGATACACCACTGAAAAAGAAAGAAATGCTACTAAGATCATTCAAATAAAGCACATTTAATACTCAAGACTCTGCACTAGCATCACACTCACATCCACAGTGCTAACCATTTCCTAGCCCCAGGTAAATGAAACCCCTAAACCCTAACAAGACAAAGCAACTGGCACCATCCACCTTCTCTGGTCCACAGCGAGTGCCATCAATGGGTGAGTCCAGTTTGGAGCGACAGGAGCCGTTCACTGAACACCAAAGAATCTGGCAAACGTTCTGAAAAAAAAGACACAAAATGGAAAGAAGTTTTTTTTGGAAAGGATTTCTGAGGTTTCAGTTTTCAGTTGGTTCTCTGGTGAACAATACTCACATCGACTTCAGGGCAGAATGTCGCGTTTGGGCCGTATTGGAGCTGGCACTGGTGGTGTGTGGTGTAGCGGACACCGAGGCGAGCCAGCGGGGTGGTGAGGTCCCTCTTGGAGGGACGGTCATCCAGACAGAAACCCCAGCCACGACTAAGGCAGACAAACACACAATGTGAGACTTTTTGAAAGAGATGACAGAGAGAGAGAGAGATACCTGACAGAGAGAGGAAAAAGAAAATCAATAGAGTAGGATTTCAGCAGGGAGGAGTTCGCTTGTCCTTGACTGTGGCTACCCAGCACGCTTTGAACATTTAGCAAAATCTTTACAAACACATACAAACTTGATGTCGTGTCAAAACATGCCAGGGAACATCGTTTGCTCTTAGAGCGCACTTTGAAGTCTCCTAGCCAAGTGTTACATTAAATAGGGTGATGGGAAAACACCAGACAAACTTGTTAAGAGACAACTATTTAAATGCTGATTCACAGGTCAGAGTTCAACAAATGCAAGCTCTGACCTCTGACTCTGCAGGAGCTCCAGGTGAAATTGTTGTCAGAAAGGAATTCTTGAATTCATCATTGACAGAGATTTCAATAGAAAATAATGAGAGTCAAAGCAAACATTTGCAATTCTTTTAGGCTGCACTTGCTTTTCTGTCATTTACTGGATTTTCTGGCTTCATGTGAACCGTGCCCACTCAGCATATTTTGTACTTCTGTTCTTTGCTGTTCTTTTAAAACCATAGCTTGTGGCAGTTTGCTTCAGATCAATGTTTTTGTAACCGTGTTTAATTCCAAAACGAACCACACCCATTGTGTTTTTTGGATCATTTTCAAAGCCTCCATTCAAATGTGCACCAGCATATCCACTTTGTCATTTCTCTCATTTTCATAATGATTTCTCAACCCTTGCAATTCACACAGTTTGTGCCCCCCCCCCCCACAAAGAGATACAGTATTACATATGATATTTTATCATGGCTTCAGGATAATGTATGAATTCAGACGTACTCAAGGAAGCGTGTGATGTATTCTTTGGAGCAGGACGACCAAGTGAGGGGCGAGCTGTCATACATCAGCTGTCTGGACATGATGAACGGGTGCCTCCCTTCCAGCTCACAGTCATTCCCCTGGCCATCATGATGAATTCCAAAGCTGCACTCAAATAACATGACCAATTATTATATTATCATTACACAAAGAAAAGTTTTACAAGAAGAGACGACCTGCTCTGGCTGTCATGGTGGAGATTTTGCAGACTGTGCCTCTCAGTGTCCCAATCCTGTGATACATGCAAGTATTACATTTGTTTCCACATCTCAGTTAGGTAATTTGATGACTTTTCTCTGTCTTACATCACTTCCTGTTAGTACAAAGCAGAAAAGTGCATGAATTTCTTGCCCAAACAGGGCATTGTGAAGATTTGTATGTAATTTATAAATCATATTAGTAACTTATAGTGGGGAATCCCTACATCTGTCATAATCAGCAGCTGCACCAACTCTCATTTTATCAGCAAGACTTTACATTAATTCACCAGTGTCTTCTGATTGAAGTGGCACTGAAGCTATGACTCAACAAAGCACAGCAACAGAAAAATGGCATTAAAGAAAATATGTTTTTTGTGTGTCACAGTAATAGCTAAGCTACCAAGTTCTCAGGTATCAATGTTTTTTTTTTATGTCTGGTAACTAGATACTAGCAATTATTTGCCTACAGCCAAACCACTAATAGGCTCATGCGCTAAT